>NC_050182.1:24249655-24549655 GCF_008315115.2 Sander lucioperca | reverse complement strand
TCTCCTGGCAGAAACTTTGGGTGTAAAATGTTTAAATCAGCTCTCTTATTAAACATATTTACGAGGCTAATTTTGTTTGGAAACCAAACTCTATGGTGTAGTGACAAAACACAATGTACGTGTGTGTGTGTGTGTGTGTGTGTGTGTGTGTGTGTGTGTGTGTGTGTGGGCGGGCGGGCGTGCATGTGTAACAGTGAGAGTAAGCCGAAATCCTCTCCCTCTCTGACTCTGCGTTGCTCACCTGCTCACGTTCCTCTCTCACTTAGTTTTGCGTCTGCCAGTGAGGAAATCTCTGAATGAACTAGTTGAAGCAATAGGTCACAGACAGAGTGTGTGAGTGAGTGTGAGAAGGAGAAGAGGAAGGAGAGAGAGAGAGAGAGAGAGAGAGGAGGGGGAGTACAGCGGGAAGCAAGCAACCCACGCAAAAGGAACTTTTTACTGTGCAAACACTTTCCATCTACCCTGCTTGCTCCCTCCATCTCAGACTGGTGTTAATACACTGGAGAGCCCAGGCCTGTCTCAGAGCTCCCGCTCCTCTCACCGCCATTCTCAGTCGCCCTAAACATTCTTTCCTCTCCTGTCATTGCGTGTCCTGTCTGTCTGCATCCCTCTCTCTCTCCATCTCTTCCTCCTTTCAAAGTGCTTCCCTACCAGCTCCTCTCTTACTTTCTCTTTCACACACTCACTCGCTTCCACTTCACATCCCTCTCTTGTTTTCTCTGGTGCAGTCTGGTGCGCAGGAGGATTAATAAAACATAAACAGTACAAGCTTTAAACAATCAAAGCATATTTAATCAAGCAGTGAATTATTTGTATCTCTTGGCTGTTATATATATCTGCACCAGTGACCCTATACAGAACTTAAAAAAAGAAGAAAAAAAAGTAAAAGAGAGGAGAGTGAAAGTCCTATTTCTGGTGCATTCCTCAGCATGCAGAATAGTTATCCCGGAGACAGTACTTGTGCATTCCCTGTCCCTTTGTCAGTCTGTGTGTGTGTGATGTATACTGTATCAGAGCTGACCACTACTTGCCGGCGCGCCGTGCGTCTGCATCAGCCACACACTGAGCCTGTTGTCGTGTTATTCTACGGAAGCTGAGAGCTGCTGACAAACGCAGGGGAAACAGGGAGGGGTGTGTGTATATGTGTGTGTGTGTGTGTGTGTGTGTGTGTGTGTGTGTGTAAAGGGGCAGTGGGGCCAGGAGAGAAGACGGGGAAAGAGTGAGAGGAGTGGGAAGACAAAAGGAAGAGCACTTGTGTGACGTCACAGTTTGCCCTACTTAGTGACTTTGTCAACGTGACGTGACCTCAGTCACATTGGGGGGGCGGGGGGTGCCCTTTTGCAGACAGATTGACACACACATACACACAGACACACAAACAAATGCACAGATACACACATATGCTTACGTCTGTTAGACAGTTCATCCCAGCATTTAAAACAATTTATAACCCACTGCCCCCTTTTAACCTGACATGTCCTGGCTGTTTCTTTGAATGCTGACGCACATCAGGCCCCTTCATCACTGGCCATTCATTAAATTAACGCTCATTACACGCTGACAATCGTAAATCAACCTCCTACAACAATGATAGCAGATAACACAACTTATAACAGTGCACATGGGCAGCTGTATTGATTCTACGTTGTTCCGCCGACCACTTCCTGTGCGTCAACCATGCAGAGTGTGTAAATTTCATCATAACCAAGAGCAAACACAGGAAAGGAAATTTCATATCCGCGTGTTGTCCCTGTTTATGTTTTGAAACAGCGTATGGACATCAGGATCAGGGAGCTGAGTACAACAGTTCGGAGAGTGCATTTGAAAATGTTTGGAAATCAAAAAGCCTACTCTCCACATTCAGTAGGCTGTGCTTTGACCGCACAGGGAGGGGAGGCGGACCTCAAGTTCACTGAAATGTCAACTTTGGTTTGAAGTGACTTTGACTAAAAGCGGTGCAAATATGGCACAGAAGATACACTGTCTTCTTTTTTGGATTGAAGTTTCTGCAGTTGTTGTCGCATTGCAGTTTCGCTTTTTCGCATATTGTTGTAGATAGAAAACATTTACTGTAAATGTTTATATAGACTGTGGACTATCTACCCCTCATCCTCCTTGGACATGCTATCTTATCTCAGGAATAGTGAGAGCAAGATATGGAAGTAATGTGTTTGCGTGCATTCTTTGTAACCACCATAATTATTATCTCCAGTTGACAAGTCTGACTGCCATCTTTTACTTACATCTGCACGACCTGTCACATCCACGGCGTCTCTCCAGTTTTATTTTCTTGACCTTTGTTCATTGTGGTAACTCACAAAAGCTTTGTTTAGTGTGCAGTTAGAGAACCATCTTTTTCATTGGAGGGCTGTGACTAAGAGGAATGACATGAAAGTTATTCTAATTTCTCTATTCTTGTTCCCGATGTTTATGTGCACTTTGACCCCCTGCTGTTCCCAATTAGCCACAAACGGTTCGGTCGGGAGATGTTTAAATGCCTTACATGTCTTCTTTTATCAATAACAGTCTGTTAGTCAAGTACTTAGAAATGAAAACTATCCAGAATATTCTATTTTTGGCACAGAGTTCACACACATTTCCATTACGCCAATGCCGCCCCTGTCTTTTTATGTCTCCCCTTCCCTTTTCTCCCTGACTCCTCATCCTCTTTCTGTTCATCAATCACTCTGTCCATTTACATCAGAAGGTCACCGCTGGATGTATGAATGGTGTCAATTGGCCTCAGCGTCTGCCTTGTATTACAGACGCCCTCGCATCTGGCTGGACCCCTGGTAGCGCCAGGAAGCATGCCAGGAATGCAAGGAATGGCTCAGTGAACGATAAGAAGGAAATTCACATCAGACTGGACTTAAAGCCCAGAAACAACAGGAGCAGGGACAATCACTAGGGATAAATGAAAGGGATGACGACAAAAGAGTAAGATGGGAGGCGATGGAATAGGATGCCTGGACGGACATTGGTCTAGATTTGACACTAAGACAATAAATACAGTGACAGAGGCTATCCTGGGAAGCCAAGAGGGATGACGAAGATGGGATGGTGACACATGAAGAGAGAAACAAAAGTTATGGGATGGGTTGGGAGGATTGGAGAAAGATAGGTAAAACGGTCATGGAGAAAAAACGAAGTGATGCTATGGAAGAGAGTGACTGAACAAAGATAGCAAGACTTAAAACAGACTATCACCAATCTAAAGGTTGTTGGGCGACAGCGTGGGATAACTGTGGCACAGGAAGAGGGATATAGATAGAGGCATGTCACAGGAAAGGCGAACCCCTTTAATCTGCCCCTGATTGGGTGTCAGTGAGTGGGAAGAGGAGGACACACACACGCCTCACAAGCAGATTTCTGGCTGGTGAATCTTTGGGTTTGACTGACAGCACCTTTTTATGATTCACTAACCCGGCTTTTCTGCTGTCTCCCACACTGTACCATCTGCAGAGGCTTTCAAGCTCAGTGTGAAACACAACATTGCCAAACCCTGATCCAGATTAGCTTCCCCTCTGCAGTGACCTAGTAAATCTGACTTTACATCAGTGTCTACTAACAAGCAAAGTCTACATCCCTTTTGTCTGGCTGCTGGCGCTGATTTGGGGCCAGCCAGTTGGTAATTGTTTTGAGCTGCTAAATTGCACCGGGAGGGATAGGATTACCTACCACCAGGGTAGTCCCCCCCTTCTCGCTTCCCTGTTTCCCCTGGATTACATCAGAGTTTAGGCTCCTTCATCTGTGAGTAAGCACATACCTCACAGTCACAGGGGAGGCCAGAAACATGTCTAAAGTGTTACAAAAGAAAGGTGTGTAATGGGATATATGGAGGAGGGCAGGAAGTGTAAAGAGTCCTTCTTACACATGGTTTTCTATTCATCTCCAATGAACAGATAAGAATGGTTGATGGTGATCTAGTTTCTGTTTGTGTGTGTGTGTGTGTGTGTGTGTGTGTGTGTGTGTGTGTGTGTGTGTGTGTGTGTGTGTGTGTGTGTGTGTGTGTGTGTGTGCTTATTGTTCCTATCTGGCCTTAACCCAGTCTTTTCTGTATTCAGATCATAAATAATGAACAACCCAGAAGGAAATGAAACATTATTCACATAAAACTCCCCAGGGTGCCTTATCTTGTGTGACAGTGATTCATTTCTGTAATATCATGATCACAGCATAAACCTTGGCCAATTACAATAACAAAATCTAGATAGATAAATAGTATTCCGGCCACAGTCTGGGCTTCTTCTCTCAAAAGCTACTTACTGATTAAACTTCAAAGTAAAAAGCATTCTTGCGTGACAAAGCAGGTCCTGTAATTCACCACTCAGGGAACACTTTCCCAGGTCAGATCAACATTGTAAAGCTCAACAGAGAACATACAATACAGTAAGTACATAACATTGTGATGAGGGGCAATACGTGAGACTTGATTTGTACTGTATGTGTGGTTGTACAGAACAAATTGGGGTCAGAATTTGATCTAGTGAACTTGGACAGTTCTGCCTCTCTCGTATGTTTAAGTAAAAACCTCATATAATGACTTGTGCGGTTCCCTGGCTTTTCGACCCATCTGAAACAGCTGACGCAAGGAAGATAGGTGGGTGTGTGTGTGAGTTTTGAGGTGAAAAGCACAGGCACACAAAGAGAGGTAACTCTTTTGTAACTCCATTAAAAAGCACCCCTGGGAGGTTTGGACGACTGACAGCTGAGGTGGAGCCCGGGGCAGCCAAGCAGGAGGGAGAGTGTTTATGTGTGTGTTTTCCTTCACTACTGGTGCTTATGTATATGGCTGCAGGGGTGTCTCTCAGGTCCGCAGCTGAGTGTGAAGGGGGTCCACTCAGGGGTATAGGAACAGGCCCCGGGGACGACCTATGGAACACCCCCGTTTTCCTCCAGGGAGTGATCCTTTTGAGGTGCGGTCCCCCACCACTCTTCACCTCCAATGTGCAGAATCAGTGGAAGGCAGAAACCCAGAGAGTATCCCTGACACTAATATGGAAAAAAGCCTGTTTGGAACGAATATAAGGGCAAATATTATTCTTCCTGAGCGTAACCACGGCGAGCACCTCTGACCTGGCAGTGAAAGTGCTGAAACAAAAAGCCCAAAGACTTTTTCTGCTCCATCAAAGGAGAGCAGCATAAAATAAACATGGCCATCAGATTACCACGCTGAACACGGGGCCGCGTTAGCCCGCGCCGGCTGCCCTGCCGCCCAACCCCATAGCTCTATGGGAGTTAAGTGTGGGGTCCGCTCAGTCAACACCATGACGCAAAATGGAACAAGCCTCTGACAGAAGCCCCAGGCTGATGGAATAAGGCCCCTACCCACAGGCCCCCCGGCCCGAGAGAAACATACTGAGCGAGAAACGAGAGAGAGAAAAACGGGAAGAAAGGAGGGAAAAGGTAGATGAGGGCATTTTGGAAAAGAGGAAAAGCCCAGCAGTTCCTAATTGGTGGCACTGGCCCTGTCCCAAATTGAAAAGCACACACATAAACGCTCTGCTACCCTGCAGAACCAGCAGCAGCAGGCCAGGACAGACAGCCGCCAGTGGAGAGAAGGCCGGGGCAGGGCAGGGCAGGGCAAGGCAGGGTACAGTGGTTGGTGGTGGTGGTTGTAGCTGCCAGTGAGACTGTGAGGCTTAGCTGGCTAGTAACAGTGAACAGCCTCAGCCTGGTGGATCTGACCTCACAGGGGTTCTTTTATATCCCTGCGTGTGCCTGTGTGCATTTGTGCGTAGGTGCACGCACGTGTGCACCAAAAAAAAAAAGTTTGTGTGTTTATGTTTGCATTTCACATTCGGGTGACGTAACCAGGAAAACAGATCTGTCCCTTGAGGAGGACCAAGGCTTTTCTTTCGGCCTTTTAGTCATCTCACTGAGGCCCTGCTGTCCATTTCATCCATGAGTCTCCCCATCTCCAAACTCAGTCACAGTCTGTCGTCTGTCTGCATCTGACTGATTTCCCTACCGGCACCTCTGACCTTTTCACCACTAGTCTCAAACCTCTCGCAGATTCCTCCACCCCCAGTCTGTCTTTTTGTCAGTCAGTCTGCTCCTTTGTTTCCTTCCTGGTCTTAACACAGGACTTAGCCCAAAGCCATGTACAATATTCCACTCTTACTTTGTTTCAGACAAGAGCAAGTCTCGCATTGCCAGACCTTACTCCACAGTGCTGTGGAGTAGACTAGAGCTGACTTGGTGACTGTGTCTCATGCAGCCTGATCCTTCAATATTTTTAATCTGAGACCCAAAATAAGAAATTTAGCTTAATTTATTAGGAGCCAGACTTGTAAAAATAATATTGTCCCCCACAATGCAGGTCTCCGCTGGTATAAGAAACCAGATTCCGTAATATTTGGTAATGATGACTCTGTTGGACATAAATGCTCACACTTTCCCCTCTGATTTCCTGATAAAACATGTCTCACAACCTCCATCAGTGGCCCTACAGTCATGGTATTCTGCCCTTTCCCGTGACGTATGACTTGAAAAACCTCCTTATACTTCAAGCTTTACGATGACGTACAGCTCAGGTAAAGTGTTACCAGATAACAAATAGATACTGAGGCCGTTCCAGGTTGTAGCTGTTAGTGTGAGAGCCATGGGCCCTTTTTGGTTCCTGAAAATGACTCCTGTGTGTAACAACAATGAGCACAATCACTGTGGTCCACTGGGCCTCACACCAGCAGCATTGCATTACCACGCTCGCCTCCCTACTGTTCTCCTTTTCTTTTCATCCTTCTCTCTTTTCTCCTCTGACTCAGCTGTTTTGTAGGAAACTCCGTCTCTTTGAAGAAGGGAAGAATCTTTCATTACTCGACAGCAGGGAGAGAGAAGGAGATGATAGGGAGAGAATAACTGCCCCATTGTCTTCACCCTCCCCTCCCTTCCATCCACCAATGATAATTGTGTTGAGCTAATTACAGAGAGCTGCTACAACAGGTGTGGGAGTCTGCACCTGGGTGAAGAAGTCTACTTAGTGTGTGTGTGTGTGTGTGTGTGTGTGTGTGTGTGTGTGTGTGTGTGTGTGTGTGTGTGTGTGTGTGGAGAGAGACAGAGAAAGAGTATTGTGTGTGTACTGTATATGACTACGCAATTCTGGGTGAAAGTGTGTATGACATTTTGTCTGTGTCAGTGATTGAGATCACAGAAAACTGTGTGTGTGTGTGTGTGTGTGTGTGTGTGTCACATGCTTACTAAACCTTACACGTTACTTGATAGTACTCAGACATTGGTCACCGTATTGTATCACAGACTACCGTAATATCACACAATCACCATGGACCTATACCAGTCTGAACTCCATCTGTGTTTAATTATAAAGCTACAGACTACATCTGTTTGACATTACTGGAAATTTGAAATTAGCACACAAACAAAGTCTCACTCTCACTCATACACCACATTGAATTTCAAATGAGAGTGATTACAATCCCCTAATTGATAAATGTGACCACAGAGAGCCTCTTCTTATGATTCATAATCTATAACCGGTCTTTCTCAGTGGCATGTTTTTGATGTCAGCACTGTAAGAAATTGGGGAGACAGAACCGGAGGCAACAGTTATGATGTAAGCAGGGGGTCTCTCACGGGACTGATGTGTTTTTTTGTTAAAGCTTTTTACCGTAAAGGAATTCATCTGAGAGGCTGACCGGAAGAAAGGAAGCCATTTGGTCGGGCGCCAAAAGGAGGAGCGTGATAAGTTTGTGGAGACGTCATAGAGCTTCACTCTCAAAACAAAGAAAGCGGTGAACTGTTTTCTCAAGAGGTCTGCCTGACTAGACAATGAAATTGACTGGATATTACCAAATTGTGACAGTTCAAGTTAAGCTGTTACTCACTCCTGTTGATGATATCACCTGTCTGCTGCCTGCTCATAACAGCCACTTGCTGATTTATGCTTAATGAGCTGCACTTTAATAGGGCCATAGGATTGTACCACATTAATGAAATGTGAAACCCTACCAATCAGACCACTTGTGTGTGTCACATCAACAAAGGGAAATGAAAATCTCCCCTGCTCTTAAGTCACTGGCTTTGACCTTTACGACAGCTTACCTTGGTAAAGTTAACCTTTGTGTGTGGTCGTCACAGCCTCATTTGCTTTCTTGAGTCATGACCCCTTCGTAAAATGCTACCATGATTACAGGAAATGAGAGTGTGCCTTTGGAGCAGACGATAATGTAGATGTTTGATCGCCTCCTTAGTCAAGCAATTCTACCTGCAGACTCATCATTTAACGTCAAAGGGGAATGAGTCCTGCATCGCCACCTTGTGGAATATTCCTTTGGTGTGGAAGTGTAGGCGATTGCCAAGCCCAAGGGGCCCTGCTGTGGGAAACAAGCTTGTCAAAGATCACACGGAAACTGTAGGTCTTTTAGACTAGAATTCAGCATTTTATTAAAAACAAGTAGTTTAAAAACATACATGGAAGCCAAGTAAAACAGTCACGTAAAGCATAACACTGCATGGCCCAACAGACATGAGGTTTTTACTCCCTGCTTTGTAAAACCTATAAAGGCATACCAAATCCAATACATTTCTTTTACTTGAAAATATCTAAATGGATAAATGAATTGATATGGAAATGTCATGAAAAAACAACAACCAGGCAACAAAATGCAGAAAATATGTCCGGTTTGCTTTTTTTGTGGTGTGCAGTTAGCGGTTTCTGGTGATTTCCTTTTCATTTCTGAGACATCCATGGAGAGACAAATATGGGCTTCCTTAAAGCCGAGTCCTCTGATTGGCGGGGAGCTCATCCTGGTCGAGTCCCCACAAGAAGGTGCGGAGACATGTCACTTCCTTTTGGAGCTCAGGGCTCGGGATTGGCTGGGAAAGGTCGAGGCGTGGAGTCTCATTTGGCAGGATTAGAGGAGGATGGTCCAGGAAGCTCTCAAAGATGTCTAAAAGATGAGTAAAGCAAAAGAAAGAATTGACTTACACACTTAACAATTAACAGATAATTTTCCTGGGTGGATTCTTATCTCTGTTAGTTTTATTTACCTCCACTCAGCTCTGTGCCTGGCAGAGGGGCCCAGGATGCTGGTGGGGCTCTGGTTGGACCCAGCTTGTAATGGGTGAGCAGGTGGTGCAACTGGGAAGGGCTTAACAAGACATGGTCCTCCAGTAGACTGGTCCAGGATGACTGATAGACGAGAGGTTAATAGTCAATCAGTTAATAATCTTGGGCTAGGACTGAAGGCTTCCTACACATGTAGCTGTGTTACCTGGATAAGTCGAGTCTTGGGAATACATAGGAAGTTGACTGTGACTGACAGTTTCTTCATAAACTCAGAGGCTATGTCTCCTAATCCCGCCCCCTGTAGCCAGTCCAGAACCAGGTCCAAGTTTGTACGGATCTGGACCGCTCTGGACCATGAAAACAGTCCATCTAGAGTAGAGAGAGAGAGAGAGAGAGAGAGAGAGAGAGAGAGAGAGAGAGAGAGAGAGAGAACAGAACCAATTCTATTATTAAAGAGAGCACTTAAAGAGCAGCTCTGATTTTAAAGTGAGACTATCTAACTTTGGAAAGAAGAAATAACACAATCTTACTTTTACAAATGAAAAGTTCTAATAATAATAAACAATAAAAGACACCACTGCTCAATTTATTACACTCAGGGGTTTTACTGTTACAACCTTCCTTAGTCTGGTATTATTGTTTGAAACTAAATATTGCGGTATAACTGATCATTGTCACAAACTTTGTGACTCTTCTCTACTTGAGCTCCTTTAACATTATGTCCTAATTGTCACTTGTGGCCACAGTGGCTGCTGTTCAGCAAAAGTTACTTAGGCTCACTTAAACCTGTGACCTCTCACCTCTCTCCAACAAAGTATTGAGCAGGGAGGTGTTGGTGAAGAAGAAGAGGTAGCCAAAGGTTTGGGAGGTGAGCGGCGGGGACAGACACGCCTCGCGCGAAAGCATCAGAGTACAGCGATACACTTCCACCAGCCCGGCAACTTTGGGCGGTAAGGTGGACACGTCATCCACCTCTACTTCCCCTCCTCCTTTCTCTTCTCCCTCTGCACTCTGAGCTCCATCCTTCTCCTTCTCCTTCTCTTCGCTGGAGAATGGGTTGCTGTCCAGTAGCGCTGGGAGGAGTGAGTACAGGGTCTTTGTGGACAGAAAGACTTGAGTTGAGAAACTTGAGTTAATTTCTTGGCAGGGAGGGGACAGATTAAATAGGGATGGGTTAAAATGAAGATGATAGACAGGAAGGTGGAGAGTTGTCTGTTGGTCTGTCCACCATTTTGGTCCACATTAAAATATTTCAACAAATATTGGATGGATTATGTTTTGGACATTTGTGGTTATGATTAAAATGTCTCAACTGCTATTTGATGGATTTTCTTGAAATTTGGTGCAGATATTCACATCCACCTCTGGATAGATTCTAATAACTTTGGTGTTCCCCTGACTTTTTTTTTTGGTGCGATCATCAGGTCAAATGTTCAAATTTGTCATTTATGACCAAATACCTGCAAAACTTAAACTTTGTTTCCATCAGCCTCAACTGTACTTAGAGTGTTTAATGCTAATTAGCAAATGCTAGTAAGTTAATACGCTAACATCTGTTTTTTATTAGTATGTAGTGTGTTTACACTGGATAGATTACAAAATAAAGTATACTGAAATAACTTTACTGACTACAGTCAATTTGCAAGTGTGCTGTTGATTTACACTATTCTCCCAGAATGCAAAGCACAAAGAGAATGGAAGAGCTGCTCACAGATGGAAAGAATTAAAATAAATTGTGGGTGTTGTTGGGGATGGCCATGGTGAGACAACTCCAGAAACATCTTGGAAAACAAAAAAATATGTATTAAGTCTTCAGAAAGACAATTTGCTTGTCGCTTTGTGAAGTTTAATTCGAAGTGGTATTCCAAAGTATTCCTGGCGTCATACATACAAAGCAATAAAGTTGTTGACTTTTTTTGTATGCTAACTGCTAAAACAGTATAGCGAAATTTAGTAGCATACTTTTATACTGTACCTTGGTGAGGTGATACACACACTGTTGGAAGGTGTGCATAATGACGTCATCCAGCTGCGCCAGAGCTTCTGAGCAGGTGTCCATGTCAGCCGTCAAAACTGGGTCCCCCGGAGCTTTAAAAAAAAGATCAGTAAGAGTAATTAAAGATTTTATGCCCACTTTAATTTCTAATTTATTTCATTCAAAGGCTTTTTTTTTTTTACTTGAATCAGTAATTTCCAGTCTTTTCAAATCACTCTCACCTTCAAACTCCCACTCTTTCTCCATGGCTTCTACTTTGACCTGAAAGAAGTTAAGGAGCTCTGTGGCATTTGACATCCAGAACATCAGGGGTCGAAGATCAAAGGACAGTTTCTGGACATTCGGCGTGCTTATCTCACCTTCTTGCTCTGTGGAACTGGACACATTTATGTAATGCCAAAGTTATGTTAGCTGTAAAATATTTGTGAACATTCTCCTGTCAGTATTTTCTTCATGCTTTAAAAGAGAAACACACCATACTGTGAGTAAAAATAGACTGTTATTATTGCTTAACTATATTTAAACCTTTTTTCAACATTGCCTTGTTATAATGCTTTCATCATACCACAAAAATGTACCAAAGACATAACAGCACAAGCACAAATGTATCATGAATCACTCAGCAGTAGATCTCTGAACAGAGGAAATATGAAGTAGAACAAAAATGTTCTTACTTTTGCGTGGGATGCTTATCCCCAAATTCCTTAATGTTGTCCTGTAAAGAGAGTTGGAGACAGAAGAGAACAGACATCTCGGGTTAGTGTGGGGAGGAGGAGGGGGAGCGGGGTCTAGCCCTGCAGCCAGGACAATTACAGCACATTTTCCAACAGGAGGGCAGTGACATCAGCTCATCCTCGCTCCTGTCCACAATGTAGCAGGCCACAATGAAGGGCACATGTCTGACTGCTGGTTTTTCTGTCTGACTGAATATCTCAATCTGCCTAACTGATGTTTTTTTGCCTACAGTAAATGTTTGAAGTAAGGACGTGGCCATATTGTCATGAAATACGTTCCCAGAAAAGGTTCATGCTTCAGATGAACCACCACTAAACCTCTGAGATATTTTATTATTTTACTTAATAACATGAGGCACATTTTATATGTAAGGCATGGCTCTATGGATGGTAATGTCAGTCGATTCACTCCTTTGCTCCAGACTTATTAAATAGAGTGACATTCATGGTTCCCAGAAATCCTATACTGACTATGTTGATTCCCTGACTTTTTCTCTGGCACCACCAGCAAGTTGACATTTTTGTCTTTTACTAAATTGTGTTGATAATTATTAGATGGATTGCCATAACATTTGTTTCAGACATCTATTACCCCATTAGGGTTGAATTGTAATAACTTTGGTGAACTTCTGATCTTTAATCTAGCACCATCATCAGGTCAAAATTATAATTTGTACAACACTTTTGTTTATAACCAAATACCTGCAAAACAAATGACATTCCCATTAGCCTCAGCTGTACTGTGTTAAGTGTTAATTGCCAAATGTTAGCATGCTAACACATTAAACTAATATAATAAAAATGGCAAACATTATATCTTCTTAGCATGTTAGCATTGTAATTATAAGCATGTTAACATGCCAATGCACCGCTGTTCCTAAATAGGTTTTTCTTGTATTTATTGGACATGTTATGCCTCACAGAGCTAACAGTAGATGATCAGAAAGGGGGGGAGAGATGGGAAATGATATGCAACAAAGGTCCATGGTTGTTGTCATTGTTGCGGCTCATGCTTGGCACCATTAATCCCAGGCCACCAGGACACTCCACATATCATTTCTTTTATTTTAGATATTGGTCTGTTGTTGTTTTTTTCTTACCCAGACAATTTCTTTAATTAGATTTGCTGACTTGAGTAATATCTGTGGTGTGAGCGCGGGATCCAGGTGTTTGGAGGCATGATCTATCATGATTGAGAGGAGATAAGCAGGAGCTAAAGGTCCGCCTCCAGAGTCTGGGGAGGAATTTTTGGAGATAATCTCCTAAGAGAAAAAGGGATAAATATGTAATTGCATGTCATTGGGGCCATTTCTCTATGATACCAGATAAATGAATAGTTAGTAAGAGCTTCTTTATCTGCCTGTCTCACCTGTAACAGAGCATCTGCGTGACGGGGATGAAACTTCAGAACTGCCTCTGTAGACCCCAGGTAGTGCCTCAGAGCTTCCTGTCTGTCCACCAACCCTGAGGGGCAGCAGGTGGTGGAGGCATCCACCTGCCATGGCAGGGTCAATGCCAGCGGTGGAGCTGGAGTCACACGTGGGTCACGGTACAGGAAAAGGAAGTGGTTCCCCAAGCCAATCACATCACCAGGCTTTAGGACCGTCTCCCTGTAAAGGGCCACTCCATTGTGTGTGACTGCGCCTCCTCTGAAGGGCCGCATCAGAGCTACAATAAAATAAAATTAGATTTAGGTAAACAGCAGGTGCACCATGGATCTAAGTATGATATGAGTCAGTGACTGTTAGTACCCTGTCTGTTGGGCATCTCAGGAACAGCTGAGTCTCTCCTGACCAATAAGTGTCTGGCCAAGAGGTCATGAGCAGAGAGGAACGTGTCCACCTTCAGAGGCCTCTTCCCCTTCCTCTCCCTCTCTCTATCCTTCTCTCTCTCCCTTATTGTGGGCTTTCTTCCAAACACATGCGTATGTCCCGCCATGATGTACAAAACAAAATCCTAAACAAAACACAAAGTGGAGAGCAGAAGAAAGTCAGGGAGGTCTGTTATCTTTTAAGTGCTATGGTTTATATCAATCTTGTCCATCTTAGAGATGTTAAGTTGAACAGAAGGCGGTTGATAAGGTATGAAGTGTGTCACAGTTTGCTACAATGGAGACCTGTGTGATGTACACAGAGGGGTTTTATGCGTTCGGTGGATAAATTGTTGAGGCATTGTGTTGCTCTGAGGCTGTTTTGTGCAGTACGCTGAATGGGAGAGGCTTGTAGAGGGATGGAAATCCTGATGGTATGTGGCGATTACAGACATGCAGGTATGATGTAATGTACTGGGTGTGTGCACGCGTGTACATCTGCACAAATCCTCTATAAAAATGTCTGTTAGTTTGCATATGTGCACATGAGTGTGTATGCACCTTGCTATAAAGTATACAACATAAGTGTCTGTGTGCCTGTGTTTACATAGTGTACGTGTGTGTGGGTGTTGTTTGTGAGTGTTTTGTGTCCGTGAGATATCATCTGTCAGCGTGTCTTGCCTTGCTCTGATCGTAACCCTGCAGCAACAGGAAGTAGGGCCGGTCTGTGGGTGGAAGGATCAAACTTTGTGACATCACTTCCAGGTCACAGCTGGAGTAATCTTTCTCGTCCTCCGCAGGCTGGTTCGTCCATCCAACCTTTGCTTCAGCTTTTGAAGCTCTAATCTGAAGAAAAAGCGGGTTAAGACATGATTGTTAGAATGCCACATGCATGATTGATTATGTTTTTTCCTCACCACATCAGCTTCTCTACCTCTCCGTGCTGTGGGTTGATCATGCTCACAATGTTCTTCCTATCCTGCACTCCTCCGTTGTTGTTAGGTTGTTTGCTGACGTGGTTGCCTTGCCGACGCCGCAGACTCAGGTTCATGTCACTGATGCTCCTCCTGAGCTCTGAGTTTCTTCCACGGTGGCCACGCTCGCTCTCCTCTGGTCCGCCTCCTGATGACATCCTGCTCCGCCGCCAGCGCACACCTGTTGCCCAGACAACCAGAGGATCGGTCAGTCTGACCCGTGTCGTGTATAAAGAAACCTGCCTGTTGAGTCTTACACATACCTTGATAGTTCTCTCCCTCCCTCTCACGCTCCTTCTCCCTCTCCCTCTCTTCTCTCTCATAGTCTTCCTTTCTTTGGATTTCAAAGCGCCGCTCAAATCCGTCCTTAGGCCGCCACATGTCCACTAACAACAAGGGACATTCCCATGGGGCAACGCTTCTCCGGCACTCTGTCTCCCATTTGATAGCTCCATCTGGCTGCTGGATGGGCTTTCCAATGACATCACACAACAGGAAGTCCTCTGGGCTGTGTTTCTGGAGAACTAGAAGGTAATGGAGGAAGAGAGGAGGAAAGGGGTGTAATTATTTTTCCATAACACCGCTGTTTATGTTTATATTAAGTCATTCCCAATTGGTTTAAATATTTGAGCAAACAATTCCCAGTAATGGGTCGCAACAGAGGTCCAAATGAGAGAAAATTTCCCTCTCTCATACCTGCGTCATCTGTCTCCTCCCTCTCCCTCTCAGTGTACCGGGTGATGACCTGGGCAATGAGCTGTCTGGCTGTAGAGTGAATGTTGGCCAGCAGGGAGCGATAGTTGGCCCCACTAGAGAGGGCATCCCCATAGATCTTGATCAGGCCCGGGGCAGAGGAAGAGGCAGGGGGCAAGTAGTGGTGGGAGGAGGGGGCAGCTGAATGAGCCCAAACCTCTCTCTCCCTCTCCCCCACCGCCCGGTCCCTGTCGCTGTTAGAGCGCCCTCGCAGGAAGAGATGGGAAAGGCGTTTTGTGCGGGACTGGGTCGCAGCAGGCCGCGGCCTGAGGAAGGCCGGGGAAGGAGATGGGGATGGGGTAGGGGAAGCCAGCGAGGGGGTGGAGATAGAAAGGGAAGAGGAAGGAGCAGAGGGGGCCTCGTGGAGGGAGGCTGCGTCAGAGCTGGTGGTCGACCTGGGAACAACAGAGGAGGGGAAGACAGATGGAAGAGAGAGGAAGGAGAAAGGAAGGGACCAGTCAGCTGTGAATTATGACTGACTAAACACAGACAAACAACAAGGACTAAAATAAAAGAGGGAAGGGTTACAGGGTTGAAAGGATACCAGTGACAGTGGAAGTAAGATAAGATGACATAAATACATGAACTATTCATTCAACAATCAGGCACTGAATTCTAACTAAACAATAACTGCCATGAAAGTTCCATAACAAGAGAACAATTATACATGACTTAGAAGCAAAACAGGAGATAAAAAAGTGAGTTTAAGAGAACTTCAGACTAACTTGACAGAGATAGCGCTGGGCCAGCGACCCCCTAATTTGGCAAAGTGTTTCCTGGGCGAGTTGATCCACAGACCCACTGGGAAATGGAGCTTTCTGAAGCGAGGACTGCCAGACCCCTCCATCTGACAGAGGGAGAGCATAGATATGCAGATATTGAGAACAAATATGTTTTTAACTCAATAATCTGCAGTATGTCAAGATACTGTAAATTTAACTTTTCCCCTAATCTGCTTAATCTACCTCCACACTGCAGCAAGGAATGTGAGTCAGCAATGCCAGGATTGAAACAATATAACAATATAACAATGGCATGATGTCACCATTAAAAAATATCAACAGGATACCTACAGCAGGTTGTCAACATGGTGAAAACAAACAGAAAGAAATTAACTCAAAACACCCCAATCAGCCCCTGAAAATTATAGCGTGAATTTCCCATTCTCAAACAGGAAGCATCTTTTGTAAGACTCAGGTCCAGCTGTTGCACTGACAGGGAAATACCCACTCCAAAGGTCACTGTCTGTCCTATTCTCAGTATTATTTCTATGTAAATTACAATCAAAATTAAGGATCACGCTTGCTTTTTTGAATTTGGAGGCCTAAACAAAATCATTGTAGTCCTCTGGAAAACGACTACCTTTTAGTGTGATTTCTAACAACACTACTTGTTATGTCTTGACACGTGTGTCCACACCTAAAATCTAAGTTGTCATACTACGCAGAAAAGACAGCAGTTTTTAATCCTTCCAAGATGTTTTGGTGGAATATTTAAAAAAATCAAACCATGAAATCAAAACGGTACATGAAAGAAATCCCAATGCTTTTAGTTGTTAGATTTTGAATACACTTACCCACAGTTACTACTGATCCTTCTATAGTGTGTTATGAGGATTCTTCGCCACTGAAATGCAAATACGCAGCTCAAAATAATCTAATAACCTTGTACGTTTCCTTTTTCCCGTGACGAAATTCCATTTTCAAAAGGGCCTAAACCTAACACACATCTACATATATATCTATAATTCCTAATATCCTTTAATATCAAATAAGTTATCTTAACTAAAATACCTTTCTCTTTTGCTTTTCTCTCTAACTGGAAAATATCTGCTCCCTCTCGCCCTCTGGCTCTCAGCCTCTCTGGGTCTATAGATAGAGAAACAGGCCCATTGTTCTAAGTGACAGAATTTCCTTCCTTTGCAGTGGACAACACCTATATCCTGACTAAGTGAGAGAGAGAGGCAGAGATGGGTGAATTTACACACACATATACAATGTAAGGCCTTATTGGGAATATTGCATACTGTATTATACACCACAAAGCAATCTAGATATCTATATTTTGGTCTGTCTGGATTATACACAAATATGGGGTCTCTGTTTCATCCTAATAAAGTTTAGTTACATCAAACAGGGTTTCAAAGCCACATAAGATTCCCAAGAATGTGTCCATTTAAATCCTGTACAACGCTGTGATTTTTATTAGAACAGATCACAAAACATACAGAGGGCCCAGTTTGAAGTTTTGCTGGAACGAGGATGAAGGAAACACTCACAGCGAGACAGGAAGCTCAAGGGAGCGACAGAGACACCTGCGATCTTTGACCTTTTCTTTGACAGGAAGATGGCGATGGAAAGAGAAAGGAGACTGGCTCTGTGTCCCAGTTCAGGGGATGGATCCTCCAAAATCTGCATTTCTAGACCGAATACAACATCAACACGGGTCAATAACCCTTTTCCCATTTCGAAGGCTCCTCCACTGATTCAAAGTGTCACTGAGGGAGAAGAGAACAGGTTACTTCAAGTTAAATGTGGACAACATGTACAATAGCTGTAACATTAGCCTGATATTATCATAAGTCAGCATCATATTGATACAACAAATTAGGTCTTACTGTAGTTGGCCTCCTTGCCAATCATACATAAGGAGCTGAAGAATACAGACTATAGGCCTACTGTGAGTGACTTTGTCAAACATTAAAAAGAAATATTTAATCAAAGGACTTTAAAATGAATTCTACGTTCAACTGGTTACATCCTAAACGCTGTGTTTTCTTGCGGCCTGAGGGGACTCCTGTCAATGACTTTGAGCCAACAATCTGATACACTTTAGCAATGATTTGTGACTTCTAGGACTTTATATATTTTTAGTCGAAATACCTTAGCCAAGCCCAAAGATTAATGTTGCTATGTAGGCTACTTAAAAATTGATTTATTGAAAGCAACACAAATTCAAACTGACCACAGCAGTCTTCTTCAGAGGAAGCCATACTAAATTTAAAATTAGTTCTAAATTTTGTCAGCCACCTTCAAATCTACAAGCCTATTTGGTACTAAAATGTGTGTGGAGTGTTGCTTAAAGCTTTGCGTCCAAGATTAGGTAACCTACTTTATTTGTTTCAAAATAATACACCTTTAACAATGACTACATTAGCATGTAGATACTGCTTCTCATTAAACCACCAACATGCTGTAGTTTTGTGCCGATCCATCCTACTGCTGAGGTGGGAAATATCAATAAAGCAACATAATATTCCACGTGATTGGTATATTTTGTCTCTGTTGCATTAGATTTGTAAGCTAAACTGATCCCTCTATTATGAGACAGGCTAGTGATAGTTGTTATAGCTCAATAAAAATGAATAAAACATATTTTAGAAATATATAAACTTAAGTGCGCTAGTCTGGATTGTAAAAACAAGGACTGGTCAGGCAATATAGTACACCCATGACTCCCACCCGTCAGCCGATATCCCAGCATCCTTAGCGCGTCGACGTAGGAGGGCATGTTTCCGGAGCGCACCGAGGACACATATCAAGAACTGTCCCAAGGTTAGCTGTCGTTAACTCCTAAACTTTGTGTGCTTTGTACAAATGTTAAGCTTCTATTGCTCAAGCTCTCTGATGTTTTGACTTACCAAACTCCCGGAACAACCAGGCGTCCTCAAATGTGTTATCTAACAAGATCTAGCTAGATATATTAACATGTTAGCAACGAGCCAGCTAACAGCTAAGATTAGCTAGCTAACTGACAACACTTTGTCAAGCTATGCAAACTATGCTAGCTTGTATTCAAACATATGTGGCCGTGTCAATATTTGTTTTTGACAATAAACTTATCAGAGTTAGATAGTTGTCATTAGGTTTGATAAATGAACTAGCATTGCGTAATGCGTAAACAAATCTAACCTAAATTTAACATTGATCGCAACGGTATATTTAGCTTAGCCAGATAACATTGAGCATTATACTGAAGTAACACCGGGTTAGCTCTGTTCATTTAAGTTTTTTTTTTTTGTATAATGCTGCACCAGCTGTGAGTTGATCCACCCTGTGTCTGTGTGTTTTAGTATCGTTCAGACGTGTGATTGAAGCTCATAAAGATGTCTGACACTTTTGATGAGAAGATCAAGAACTACAGGACGGCTCCCTTTGACGCCCGATTCCCCAACACCAACCAGACCCGCAATTGTTTCCAGAACTACCTGGGTGAGAACATGGATCAATATGTTGTGATTACTCGTTTATAAGACTGGGGAAAAAGTTGATAAAACTGTTCGGACTTAGCATCCAAGGACAGGACACTGAGAAAATACCTGAACTTGTCATGATGTGTATACTGCAACATAATCAAAGCATTTACACACACATAAACGTGGTATTTTTTTAGGTGCACCAATAAAATGTGCATTCATCAGCAACTTTTTGGTTTTGTTAAAATCTTTGTATACATTTGTAAAATCTTGTGTAGAAACGACCATCACATTTACTCGGTTCCCCACAAGATAGCTGGCAGTTAACGGTAACGCACAAATCAGGCATAGTTTAACTTCTAAGAACATTTTCACTTGAAATTAAAATATGACCTCCACATGACATTGGTAGTAATAGGTACACACAAGTCACAGTTCAGTTCATACCCTGGTTTAGGAGTGAGGGTTTAGTGTGAGTTCAGAACAGCGGAAAAAAACATGCATAAGGATACGTTTATTTTCATTTATTTTGAACAGACTGTAGTGCAAGTATCAAAGACAGACACAATCCCCTTGTTGGGGACTGAGGTAACATTTTGCCCACTGGAAACTTTTGTAAACTATTTTCATTATAAAAACAAGGAACATTTCAAAAACTTTTGTATTACACTGTATGAACACTGAACACTTTCCCAAAAGGCAAAAGGACACAACAGGCTATAAAACTGAAAGGCATCTCTTATGTTTTAACAATGAAAATACAAAATAAATAGAATAATAAAAAACAGAGCTTGTGCATTAAGAGGATGGTTACAATTAGTTCCACCTTGGCTATATGCAGTAATTGTTTTATCCTATTCTGCTTTTGAGTCTAAAGGCTGCTTGAAAGCAGCTGGGGTGAGGAGTTGGGCTCCGGTTTGATTTTTCCTTCATCTGGGTGATTGATTGGGTCGTTGAATGTGCGTAAGCATGTTCGCTGTGTTTAGATTTACATACCCTGATACACCGTCCTTGTTTTCTACACAACTCTCTAACCTAAGCACCTGTTGCTAACGGCGTACAGCTAACAGTTTCCGGGCACAACTCGTGCTTGTGAAATCTGGTTCCGTATTACGTGCATACTGTGACGGTTTGGCATAAATACACAAACCGGTACAGCTCTATTTGGTAGTATTTAAAATTAAATTTTTAACAAGTTCAGCAAATTATCAACTATATACTCAACTGGAATCAGTATTCTGATTAATCCATTGGTCATAAAACACAATAAAAAAATGAGCGGTGTAACCATTACATAGCCTCTGAGAGAGTTTTTTCCCGGCACTGTGATATGCAGGTTGGTTCAGATGTTATTAGCCACATTGTTTCAGGTATTAGCCCTGAGTGGTATGGTTATTACTTTTCGCTTCAGATTGAAGCTTGATCATCTTGCTAATAAAATGTAACGAAACAACAAAATCTCTGGTTGTTAATTTGTTCTGTCCAGACATTTTAATGCTGGTACTGACTGCCCCTTTGATCTCTGTGGCTTCTTTTTTTATGGTGTTTTTAGTATGAACATTGTGTCACATTTTTGTTGTGTTTTGCTCCAGACTTCCACAGGTGCAACAAGGCCCTGTCAGCCAAAGACCAGGATGTGGCTCCCTGTGATTGGTACCAGAGGGTTTACAAGAGCCTCTGTCCCATGAGCTGGGTAAGTTATAGGATAACAGCTAGTACCCTTATGTGAAGGTGTATGAAAGTGGAATGCACCACTACACTTCTTTCTAATAGTTTCATTGGACACACACACTGAATGTTGTTGGTGCTGACTAGATAAGATTAGCTAATGTGTCCCAGAGACACTCATTGGTTTCCTGCTTCTTGATATTCTGAGTTGTGTGTGTGGTTTTGCTTCTCTGTAATTTATTTTGCTTTGTTGTGTGATTTAACTGTTTGTCAGTTATCTCTAGGTGGTCTCATTATTGTTGAGGTTCTTTTAGAGTTGCTGCAGCTGTTGAATTGATGAGGAAATTTGTACATGACATCAGATAACAGCTGTGAGACTATCTTAAACAACATTCTGTTCCCAAGGCCAAGACATCTCATATCTGTGTCGGTGTTCCAGGGACTGACATGAAACTACTACTGTCGATGTAAAGCTACAGTTCTGCTAGTGCTTGAACATTAATTTGTTGTCAGATGGGGCTAATGTTTTCTCTGATATCTCCCGCAGGTCGGCAAATGGGACGAGCAGATAGAGAATGGAAGTTTCCCGGGAAAGATCTAAAATCGGCAGCCGTTATTGATCAGGACAGTTCACTGCTAGACATGCTGTTGCACCTTTACCTCTGTAGTGTGCCTCATGACATCTTCAAAACGGCTAACAAACCATCATCAATAATGTTAACTGTTATTAACTTTAAATATAAACACGCACAGCTTTTTACCTTGCATGTTAAGGTCTGAAGTTTTTTTTCTCCGTCTATTGTAGAGTACTCTTCGGCTTTGTTTGATCAATAAATACAGTGCGGATTTAATTAAAAGGATGTTGTTCATTAAACCGTTTCAGTACTTTGTCATACTGGATTTACCTATAGGGCATTTTTCCAAGCTAGACACAGTAAACTGTTTTCTTAAATTGGTTCCTTAATTTCACAAAGCAAGCCTGGTTATGAACTATACCCATTCAGGGGTAGATGCAATGGTTGCCATTAAGATTTCAGTTTAACTTGCAGAGACCTGTAGTCTCTCTGGATCACCTAACGTAGCCTTCAGCTGTATTGATTTTTCTGCTCTGTATTCTCCAAAGTATTCAAGACTATATTTCACCGGAGATGAAGTGTTAAAGCTTAAGTGCGTAACTTTTTAATATTATTGAATGTCCGTTGCATTCAAGCCATTGCCAAATGAGTTGCTACAAAGCTAATTAGACTATCAGCTCCACACAACTCTGTATTTCTCAGTATGACTATGTTCAGAAGATTTCGTCATTGCGTCGTCACGCACAGAAGCTCAAGTGAAGATAATTACCTCTTCTGAGTCCATGTTTTTTTAATCCTCCATGTCCTCCTTGGCTCCTGGAAACTGCGTGGAGGAGGGGGGGGTGCGCAACAGAAGGCTTGTATCGTGGACGCGCCGACTGTTGTTGTTAGTACTTCCTCATGGGGGGACAGAAACTACGCTCTATAGCTTTAAATTAGTTGTTTCTGAAACACCTCTCAGGACTGTCTAGTGTAAAAACTTAATATAACAAAAGCCTCTTTCCGACCAAGTAGTTACAGGAACGTAGTTCTAGGAACAGTCCACTTCTAAACAGTTCTACTTACTACTCTTGTGTGAACACAAAAGATCTTTTGTTATTATAACACAGCCATCTAACCACCACAATATTTTGTTATGATACCACAGCCATTTAAATTGCTGCTGCTCTTTTTAATCAAGCAGGTAGGCCTACCTTCATGTGTGCATTTACAAATAACTGTAGTAACCCACTTTTCTATTAAATATTTAATTTATATAAAAGTAAAACACAACACAGCAAACTTTAGAGTGCAAAGATAAACTTAAGACCTGTTTACAAAAGTAGAATGCATGCTAAACAGTGAAGTTAATATAATATTAAAAAGATGCAGAAAAGGGAAAAGGCCCTGAAGTAGGAGCTGAAAGAGTTACAGGAACTGCGGTCAGAGGAACTTAATAATCCCTAAATTGGTCCAGTCGGAACACGAGAAAAAAAAGGGTTCTAGGAACGTTATGTTTTAGGAACTGTAAAAAAACCCTCCGGTCGGAAAGGGACTGAAGTGTTTCCAGAGGGTGGCAGTGGTGTTAAAACCAGATGCTTGTTTTGGTGTAATACTCTATTTTCACCACAGTGTGGCACAGTTGAACTGTATCTCTTTGACTAAACGGCTTACAAGTGAATTGTTACTATAAAGCTTATTGATGTAGGGCAACTGAATAAGTCTCTTTGAGGACCAGTATCTGATATATTTGTATTAATTTGATGCTCTGAGTCAGTGTGGCACATTGACTATTAAAGGAAGCTGATCAATGGGTGTGATAGGTTGTGTTGACATGGAGTTAGTGCTGCACCCTGCAACAAGTACTGATCTACTGAACTGATTCAAGTCTGGAAACCATAGCATTAGTTCATTTCATCAGAGGTGGCTATGTGCACATAACTTGGCATTCACTGCAACAGAAGTAGAAGAATGTCAATGATTTCATGATGCAAATAGTCTGAAAATGTACAGATTTACAGGTTTCACAGATAAGAAAAACAGACAGAAAACTTTAAAACATGTTAAAAAAAGGAAAGGGTCTTGCCTATACTTCCTGTTCAGTCATCCAAACACAGCATCTTCTGTAATACATCTTAAAAATATATATAAATTACTTCTTAAAACAGTACTGAAAGTGTAGGCTGTGCTGAATTACCAAAAAACATACACAAAGATTCTCGTCTTGAGATTTTCTCATTCATTACTTTCTTTCAAAAGTAATATTCAACATGTTCAGGTTCGTCAAACACAGTGTTGTCTTCTACATTTCCTCTCTAATGTGTATAATTATTTTATCGGTCAGACAATAATTAACTTGCTCCTCTTTACCAGGATTTCACTGTTTACTTCACGCTGCCATTGTGGGTGGGTTTAACCTTCAGGATCTTAAGAAACATGCAGTCTTGCATTGTGTTACAGTGACAGTATTGGCGCCTCCGTCCTCAGTGCAATCTTCCTTTGATTATCATCAGCTCAGCACATCCTCCACTGGCAACTGTTCACCTCAGCTATGCTACAATACGTCCTGACAAGCCAGAGAGGGTGTGTTCCGCTCTTCTCTGTTGATCTGTTAGGCCAGATAAACTTTCCTTAAGCCTTTACTTGTTTCTGATAGTTGTGCCATAGATGTGGTGGCAAAATAAAAAGCCTGCTCAAAACATAAAGCTAAGTGACTGCTAGAGAGCTGTGGATGTCATGTGGGAGTATATGTCAGAGTCAATTTGTGTCAAAATCATGGCAACTCTAAAAACACAAGGTGGCACTGCTGTACCAAATGGAAACGAGTAACACCTCCAGTAATCTGTTGTCACAATGCTCCATCTCTCTGTTGACCATGAACCATAGACTTATATACAGTCTATGCCCTGAACCACCATATCATCGTTATAAATACGTTTATAATGTTTAATCCCACACATGAACTCAAATTGACCAAATATACCTGAAATTGAACTAAAGAGAAATGTGTATAAAATTATGGAAACATTTAGAATATTTCTATTTGATGCAGTGACGGAGCCATTTCAAAACATTGACAACTGTGTTTGAATATTTTGCTCTACGTAATATACCATAGGCCAATAGGAAAAGGTTCAATGACGTGTTGGAATATTCAATATAGACTGTAGTTTCAGTGTGGGAAAGGAAGGGTTTTCTTTCCTTAGCTTTTAAGCTATCAGACAGAAAATCTTATGGAACAATCTTGCGTTTGCCAATATTGTTGTTCCCTGTTCAAACATTATTAAAGCAAAACCTGTTATAAATTTGCTGATAAAATGGCTTTTAAGTAAAAGTTTAAAAGAATGGTGCACTATAATGGCCACAAAAGCAAAACAAAGGAAGGAACAGGCTTTACTTGTCTTGTTGACTTCATATTAAGTCTATGCCACTTGAATTTACATACAGGGCAACTAACACACACGGATGTTTTGAGCTCAGGCTACAGGATATCGTTTGCAGATAATTTGATTTGCTCACTCAGGCCAGGTCACCGGAGGAGATGCTGCGGGATCGGTTTCCTTGGAAACGGCTCACGGGATCCAGTTGGAAAGACTGGGACAGAGGTGTATTTTCTAAAAGAATGAAAAAGTATTGATGCAACATTTGCACATCTCTCTCTCTCTCTCTCTCTCTCTCACTCTCACTCTCACTCTCACTCTCTCTGTTAGATCCTTTTCTTGGTTATTTCAAGAGAAAATGAAATAATTGATTGCACAGAACCAACCGTTTTACTCTTTCAACAGATTGCCAGTCACTTTTTTTCCCCCAGGTTCTGATGTATCAACTCATTGATGAATCAAGCACAATAGTAATGACTTACATCTGCTGGCAGGCCTTAGGAAAATGTGGTTTAATCTTAGTTTAGCAATAAAATATCAGTATTGTAATGTGAGTGGATCTGTCCAAAAGGAGGCGTGGTTGTTTTAAGGTATTTTGACATTTATTAATATGTACAGCATATAACCTAGGTTGTCATATTCACAGTCAAAGCTATAGGTTCAGCCATGGTTTGGTTAGGACTGAGGGCTCTGAATAGCTCCTTGAAACACTGCATAATAGTGGCTCCTCTTCCTGTCACGTATAAGTTAAAGTCTAAACTCTGATGCAATGTGTAACGGCAGTTCCAAAATGAGCAATAGAGAGATGAGTTAACGCTCAAACAGGCGTCACCTGAATGTGTTGTTGAATAATATCCTGTTCATGAGGTCAGATACTGTTTTTAAACTCATACTGGAATATCCATACTTGTTGCTCATAAATGAATAATCAATCTGTATTTAGTTTTGATGTAAATGCCAAAAATGATCCGGTGTCCACTCATTCTGCTCAGGAATTAATGTCTATTTATGTCCATCATTTCTAGAACTAGACTGTTATCTATAGGCTACAGTTTAAAGGATCACATGTGTGATTAAATGTTAAACTAGAAAACAACCTCTAAGTGTTGGCGCCTCCACCATCAACTGTAAGAGAGTGAGAGTTGAGATCAAGTTAAAACTTTTTGACCATAATCACTCCATCATTTATTCCTGCATTAAAAGAGTTTATAACACAGATCAGGACTGTAGCTGCCACTGAGGACACAGAGGTCAGAAAACTCACAGACCGATACAGACTTTTATTTTTGATATGTGGTCAATGTCTTCTGTTTCAGCATTGTATGATAGGCTACTGACAGGCTTTTACATCTTTAAGTTGTTTTCTCTGGAGACATGCTGGGTCAGAGGATATTTGTTTTTTTTTAATAAAATTTCAAGACAATAACCAAACCAGAAAAAACATGTTCATATTTAACCTAACGTTAAATGCTGAATTGTCTCCCAAATCCAAGATCATGGTGATGTAATGTAATGGATGCTGATGTTGTTGTTGACGATGGTCATTGTTGATATTGTGTCAACTTTGTAGGCTGATATGCACTTTTCCTACCCTATGTAGGTTACTTTGACGCTGCTATCCATGCACCTTGTACTGGTATTTATTTGTCCTCGTACTGTTACGGTTGTGTTCCAGTTGGAGTGTGTGTAGAACTTGTATGTATGTATGTGTCTTGTATGTGTTTATACTTGCTGCACACCTAATCGCCCTTCGGGTACACAAATAAAGTTGAAGTTGAAGTCATGTTCAGGGGCCTCCACTTGAACCGTCACTTAAAATGTAAAAATACAATAAAATAGGAACCCACCCTTCTCGCCAAGTGGATTTACATATGGCTCATTACTCCCATTTTCTGGAGAACTTGTCAAATTCCAGACTGGGATTTAGGTAGGCTGTGTGACATAGTTGATGAAGAATTAGGAGGGCTCCCCGTTTGTTTGCCACCCACTGAGCCGGTCTCATGATTTCTGCATGACCAGGCTTTGTATCTGAGCTCGGTGCACATTGCCTTTTGTTCTCGCGCCCCCGGTGGGCAGCCGACGGCCCCGCAGCAGCACAGAGACTCCTTTCATCGGCACCGTTTGTTCTTCATCTCGGCTCCGTACTGTACGCTCGGCCGAGCACGTCCCCTTCAGCTGAGCGGAAATGCATCTGCGCTGCTTTCACCGGTATTACGACACGAGACGAGTTACTCCGAATTGTGAATCGGCTGGGTGGGAAATTGCGTTAAGAGTAAAAAAAAAAGAAGCTGTGAAACGTGCTGGTGAACTTGTACCACTTTCTATAAAACACACACTGATGGGAGGGAACATGAACATTTGTCTGAGCAAACACATCTGGACAGGACTGATTTACTGGATGCCCAAAAGCTGGCACAGATTCCACATAACGGTAAACAAACATATATATATATTTTTTAATTATTATTATTACAATGCCGATTAGTTCATGTAGTTTGTCAATGTCAAAAATTGTTCACATTAATTTGAGGTAGCGAATTATCTGTCTGTATTCTTATTATCACATTATTAGAATTAAAGTAGTTTACTAAATAAAAGTTGATCAGTACCGCATTATATGCAGCTCCGTTGCACACTGTGGGTTAAGTTCTCTGCAGTCTATTGAGAAGGTGGTTTATACTTTGTATTGATAAAAATAAGCAAAGCGACAGTAATTTAATTTGAAGAGAAGAGGTTACATCACTTCTTTCTAATTTGATTTAATAATTAAAGAGCCGAAAAGGAGGGTGAATACAGGAAGCAGAGGGAGGGGTTTACTGTCATTTTGGGCACTGACTCCTGTTGAATTCAGTGAGTACAGAAAAGTCTCTCTGAGTCCTCAGGTCTGGGGTTTATGATCATTACTGGTGTGGTATAGTTGTTCAGATTCTTTAAATATTGATTATTTACTCATTTAAGGAATGTCACACATTGTTCTTGTGTTTGTTTATTTCCAGGTTTTCTCTGCTGACTGTTGTTTGCAGAGGTGTGTGTGTGTGTAAGGAATTAGAGGCAGCTCTGTCTAAGAAGCTTCAGTCTGCGATCTGAAGAGTCCCTGTAGTTTTCTTCTGAATATCCTCTATCAAGCAGCAGAGATGGAGCGGATGGAGGGCGATAAGGTACATATAACTGTTTCTAACTTTTATTGCTGCATGAGTTGCTCATGTGTTTTGTTTTTTTTACTTTAAAACTCATCTTTTAAAACCTGCATGTATGACAGCGCTGTACAGTTTCTGCACATTAATCTTCTCAGGTTAAGCTGTCTCTCTTATTTCTCAGTGGTCCCTGCGGAAGAGTGCCAGCCATTTTGCCATTGTTTGTTATGTTCTGAGCCTGATTAGTGCCAACACATCCTAATGAATAAGAATGTGGTATTTACGAGTCATAGCCTGGCTATTCTGTATTTTTCCTTTCTGGCAAGGGCAGAAGATGGGGGTGAGAGTCAGTCAGAAGAAGACTAAGAGAGAAAGAGTAGGAAATTGGACTGGTGGGTGGCAAGTTAGAACTTGCGTGTGTTTTAGTTCTTTGATTGTATTGGCTTGCTCCTTAGAAAGGTGGCATAAGGGAATAGTAACATGACATAGTAACATGAAAAATAGACCTGGAAAAGGGAAAGCAAGGATTAACAACTTGCAACAGCACAAATATAGGACAGATGAATAGTTTGTGTTTCTAGTGATAACATGCTACACAAGAGATGTAGTGTTGAATTTGAATGCATTACCTCTCTGGCATTATAAAATGAAAATGTGCCTGCTGTCAGTCTTCCCTGTGGTTTGTCTTTTGAAACATACAGTTATGGCTGTTGCACATCATGTGTGTAGATGTAACTTCCCACCAAGCCACAATAAATACTTGCATGCACTCCAAAAAGCCTTGTGCAAAATGTATGCACAAAATCATCATAGTCAAATATGCCTTCCTTTTGTAAATATATTTCCTTTCAGTTGTACTTCAAAAAATGTGTTATGGAACTGCTGGAAAAGCCATGCTTATGACAAAGAGACACAAGACAGGGTCGATGCAGTATAGTTAAAAAACATAAAGGTAGAAAACTAATTTTGTGAAACAAGTGGGAGAGAGGTTTTGAATGAGAGAGAGAGAGAGAGAGAGAGAGAGAGAGAGAGAGAGAGAGAGAGAGAGAGAGAGAGAGAGAGAGAGAGGAACGAAGATTGCAATATCACATGAATGTGGAAGCTGAGTCTAAAAAAAAAAGGTGTGTCAATCCAAAGTTGTTCTTCTAAATATTGAGAAAGACGATGCACTGTTGAAACACAGGTATTGCATGTGGTTTTAAGTAATTTGTTATTTTTTGCTATTTAATATTAGAGGGGAAAATGAAGCAAACCTATGTAAAAGAAGTAACCACATTAAGAGGGTAAAGCATAGAAACTGAGGTTTAAAGTGCATTGGAAACAGAAGCTAAGAAAAGAATCTCACTACAAGATCCATTTAGTAGCTGTTCTGGAGCTTTCAATCATATCACATGCTCTTCATGAGCAGACAGAGTTTCCCAACTGCCATTGAACAGTGCATGTTCAACGTCCATGTCAATTTGAGTTGTCAGTATTTGTATTACTTTTAACATTATATGCTTGGCTGATTTGACAAGTAACCTACGTATAAAACACAGATACATTATTTCTGTGCAACCACATTCCCTCCAAACATGCAGATAGACATGCATCATGCAAAAGTTTAATTTGTAGTAACATGTTAATGTGATTATATTCTCAAATGTTAGACCACTTCTTTTTACATTTTTCATTTATTTTTTCTCACTCCATCTTCATCATGCATTTGTTTTATTACCGGATCTCTGTATTTCCCCTTCACTATCACTTTATCGTGTATGCAGCACTTCCTGTGTGCAAAACGGTCAAGATACTATGTCCTTCACATATAGTTCACATCAGCTTGTTGTGTCCTTATAATGAGACAAGGCCATGATGACTCGAGAAACACACTGTGGCTTGATTACAACTGATTATCACTATCTTACTGTGGTGAAATATTCTCAAGTAATTCATCACTTCCTCCTGCGTGTTCTATCATTTTGACCTGTCATGGTAAGGCACCTGATAAGAGCAGCCACAATTATGATGTACTTGAAGCACATTTCTGATGGTTCTGTTATCAATAAGGAACATTAGAGGGAAACTAAAGCAAACAAAAGTACAGGAAATCACATAAAGAGCATTCTTGACCTTGGAGCAGCTAAGAAAACCTGAATTATGAAGTTCTCTGTTGAATCTCAGTACATTAGAAAAAGGAGGTGGCTGATCAGATGAAAGAACACAGTTTGTTTCAAGAGAGGAAGACTCTTTGAACTGAATGAACATGCGTTTTCATAATGTTTGCGGAGTTTTGTTATTGTATCTGTGCAGATAGTGATATGAATAGTTTGTGTCTGTTTTCTGACGTGAGTTTGATTACAAATATGCATCATGAATGTTTCACTGTGCATTTAGTGTTGAAACGGGCGGATTTTGAAAGGACTGGATTATTAAAATGGATTTCATTCATAAGCTGATTTGGACCATTAGACTCTGGAAAAGTTAGTGGGTGTATTACAATAAATGTAAAAGAGAAGAAGTCACTAGGTGGGTTATTAAGTCAAAGTGAAACTTTGATTGGGGATTTCTGTTTTTGGCATGGCGCCTCCACATAGTCAAACTCAAACCACAACTTCATGTAAACCAATTACTCCGTTCAGTTCTGCTCGGTTGGATACTTTTACATATTGCAAATTTCACTCCCCAACATGCCCTGCCATATTAGAGGTTATTGTCTGGTGTATTAGCTTGTTATTACGAGCTAATCCTACTTTAATTCTGAAACCAGCAGGAGAAAAAACACTCACAATAGGATTCAGTCTTATTCTCTCAGGGTGCCTTTAGTATACTTAGCTGAGAAATACCTCAGAGCTGCAAATCATGGAGCCTGTGCAGTGTTGTAACACCTAGCTTTCACAGCAGTGCTGTGAGTTGCTGATGCAGAAAGCTGAAAAAGGGAGGGAGAGCAGATGTAGAAAGGCTTATTGTGTGCGTGTTACAAGTGTCACTATAAACAACACAAGCTTTGTGGAGCCAGGGACAGGCCATGTCCACCACACAAACCAAGGGGGTTGATGGTACATAAACTCCATTTGCTCATTGTTTTAATCTTTCATATCTCTCATGTCTTTTCCTCTTGCAACAGCCGAAGAAGAAGGTAACCTTTTACCTTCTTTACTGCGTTTCAACAGCAGTCATCGGCTCGCTACAGTTTGGCTACAACACCGGGGTCATCAATGCACCAGAGCAGGTGTGTGTGTGTGTGTGTGTGTGTGTGTGTGTGTGTGTGTGTGTGTGTGTGTGCGTGTGTGCATGGGTGTGTGCGTGGGTGTGTGTGGGTGTGTGTGTTTGCTGGATAAATTGCAATGCCACATCTTCTCTCATTTTCTGATATTACCATTGTAATAACTTAAACACTTTTAATTGCCAATTTGTGAATCATTGTGACACTTTTAAGTTGTTGTTCTGGATCTGTGTTTTTTTGAAAATTAAAGTTATTGTTCTCGACATAAAGTCCCTTTTCATTTGTGAGCACAGCATTGCAAGGTGGCAATGTTAAAAGCTATACTGCCCCCATGTGGATGTGTCAAAAACTCCCAAATACACATCCAGCAGGAGCTTTGTCACATCTGTTAGACCCTAAATACATTGTGTTAATCATAATTCAGATTAGACAAACACTTACTTAAAAGCAGCCACTTCTAATCCCGCCACACTTTTCTGTGGTACAGAAATTGCGTAGGTTTTTCCAGAATGTGTCGACGGAGCGGTACGGGGAGCCATTCAGCTCAGGAACCAACACCATGGTGTGGAGCTTTGCTGTGGCCATCTTCAGTGTGGGAGGCATGGTCGGGTCTTTCTCTGTCGGAGTCATGGTCACCAGATTTGGCAGGTGAGAACACTGTGGTGCAGGAAATGGTTTGATGTAAAATGACAGAAAGTAAATCAACCAAGTCCTTTTCAGGATCATTTGTGCACTTAATGATAGTAGCTGTTTTGGTTCTTATATTTCCTTCGATAAGTCATGTAATAACTTAGAAAATAGATTATTTGTTTCATTTATCAAGCAAAAATGTCAAACATATGCTGTTTTTTGTCTTTAAAATTTTGAGAGTTTCTTTCTTTGCCAAATCTGATAGCAAATTAAATATCTTTGGTTTTTTTTACTGTTGGTTGGACAAAAAAGACATACGAAGACGTCACCTTGGAGTCTTTCATTATTTTTAACTGAGAAAATAGTTATTGCTAAAGAAAAAAAATAAAAAGGTGCAGTTCTAATTTCCTTATGCAAACTATTTAGACATGCCTTTTATAGCTTCTTATTTTTTATTTTCTCTTAACTCACTCACTGACTCACTAACCATGTCCTTCCTTCTTACTCTCCTCTCTTCACCAGGCGTAAGTCCATGCTGATAGCTAACTTCCTAGCTGTACTTGGCGGGGGTCTGATGGGACTGTCGGCTGTGTGTAAATCTTTTGAGTTGGTCATTGTCGGCCGGTTGATCATCGGAGTGTTCTGCGGTCTGTGCACGGGACTGACACCCATGTACGTGGGCGAGATCTCTCCTACTGCTGTCCGAGGAGCCTTCGGCACGCTGCACCAGCTCGGTGTAGTTATTGGCATCCTGGTGGCACAGGTATGATACTATGATATGGTGATTATGTTACTGTTATAATATTATCAATGCTTTGTGTATTAGGTTGTGCAAAAACTGTGGACTGCAGAAAAACGTGGACTAAAGATATCAGCTGTGCTTCAAGAATGTCATGTCCATCAAAATGAAAACATTGCACAACTCACCTCCAGTGCACAATGCTTTATTCACCTTTTCGGACATCTTCCTCAATTCTTATTTACATGACAGATCAATGAATTGTATATAAGGAAACTGGAAACAGCTTTAAACGCTACTCTATAAAGGCAAGACAGCCGAAAATGTTTGGTGAGGTGAACGGAGCATGGTGTCCTGGAGAAGAACTGTGCGACTAGTTTTAGTTTGATGAAATTGAAGCTAACCTCATCTGAGTCCATTAAAAGCAGTGGTGGAATGTAACTAAGTACATTTACTCAAGTACTGTACTTAAGTACAAATTTGAGGTACTTGTACTTTACTTGAGTCTTTCCTTTTCATGCCACTTTCTACTTCACTACATTTCAGAAGAAAATATTGTACCTTTTACTCCACTACATTAATCTGAAAGTTACTTTACAAATGCACACAAAACACATGTAGTTTATAAAATGTTTTATGATAAATTAAGCTACCCAACAATATATAGGCCTACAAGTACAGCGGAAATGATGAGCCGATTAAACACTTGGTTTATTGACAGAACTTTTGATCGTTTCCGGTTTCTAAAATGTGAGGATTTTTACTTTGAAAACATAAGTACATTTTCCTGATGATACTTACATACTTTTACCTAACTAACATTTTCAATCCAGGACTTTTACTTGTAAAATTGTGTTTTTTGTTTTTTATTATTAGTACTTTTACTTATGTAAAGGATCTGAATACTTCTTCCACCACAGATTATAAGTACTTCATGCCCTGTATTCTGTGTATTTAAGATCTTCGGTCTGGAGTTTCTGCTTGGCTCAGACACTCTGTGGCCTGTGCTGCTGGCTCTGACTGTCCTGCCCGCCATAGTGCAGAGCATCATGCTGCCCTTCTGCCCTGAAAGCCCCCGCTACCTGCTCATTGTCCTCAACCAGGAGGAGGAGGCAAGGAAAGGTACGTTTTGAGACATTCTGCCAACAAGACGGCAACATCAGGTTTTTAATGAGACTGAATTTAGAATTAATCTTTAATTTTCAATGATCTGTGGATTGACGCATGGCCCTGTGATTTATTAAAGTGCTCATATTATGCTGTTTGGCTTCTTCCGTTTCCTTTATTGTGTTATTAATCTTTTTTGTGCACGTTATAGGTTTACAAAGTGAAAAAGCCCAAACTCCACCCCAAAGGGACTTACCATCTCCAACAGAAAGCACTGTTCACAAACTGCTCCAAACAGCTCTATTGTAGTCCAGCCTTTACTTCCGTGACGAACGCTCGTCACTTTGTAACACACGTTATAATGCTCGCCTAGCTGCTAGCGTGGCACTCCCTCATACTCATACTCTGCTTCTGACTAGCCAGCTGCGCTGACCTATCTATTGCGCATGTGCGACTCCCAACGAAGATGGAACAGAAGTGAGATGCCTCACTCGGTAGCTAAAACAGAGAGCTCAACACACAGGGTGAAAAGAGGAGCTGCAGCAATGTGCAGTACAACAAACATATGGTGTTTTTTGTTTTTTTAAATGAAACCACATAAACCTATTCTGGTACAACCTCTAAATACAATTATGAACCTGAAAATGAGCATAATATGAGCACTTTAAAGTTTTATCACATTGTGTTCCAAGACACTTCCAGCCTTTCTTTACATCATATTTGCACAATAATGTACTTACTTCATCTCTATTCATCCATCCCTTCTTCTCTCTGTAGCGCTGGTACGTCTGCGTGGCTGTGAGGATGTGAGCGATGATATTCAGGAGATGAAGGAAGAAGGGATGAAGATGGCCATGGAGAAGAAAGTGACCATCCCCGAACTCTTCCGCTCCCCAAACTACCGTCAACCGATCATCATCGCTATAGTCCTCCAGCTCTCTCAGCAGCTGTCTGGCATCAACGCTGTGAGTAAACACCGTATCCTGTAATGGAGCACAGTGTTAGGTATATGATTATCAAGTGTCGGTCTAACATCTCATACATGAATCTTTAAAGGAGCATTCACTGAAATTATATGAATGTGTCTGACAAGCACATTAAAAGGAGATGCTTCTTGGCTCCAGGCAATGTTAAATTGAGTGGAATAATTTAAGACACTGAGGGTCAATGGAAAGAGACAACCACAGTGGTATTTGATAAGTATTTTGTTAATAAGGTCATTGCACCAGGCTGACTAAATGTGTTAGTGTTCCCTCGTCTGACCTGACAATCACAGTAACGCTGCAGCGACCTGCGGCTAAAGGCTGCAACATAGATTGAACTGTGACTCATTTACCAGCACAGTAGATATTAGCAGCTAGCTACACAAAAACAATGTGTCTTATATCACTGTGACAATGGATCAAATTAAAACATCGGTAACTATAAGTATTTTATGGTTGTTCAGCTCACTGTTCCACAACTTAAATTGTAAACTATTAAAAACTGTTACTAAAAAACTTTAAAACCCCACTGTATGCTACCTACCAGTGGTGTAGTCTAATGTATTGTAGCGGGTATACTGTACTGTATATAAATATATTGGCCTATATATATGGGCCAGAATCTGCCTTTGGAGGAGGGGGGGCATATCATAGTGGGGGGTCTGTGTGTCCTCCCCAAGGGTTATTTTCAGTGTCAAAGACTTCATTTCCTGCATTCGGATACACTTTTATGCACCAATTTACGGTGGAAATACCTTTATTTAGCCTATGCGAAGAAGAAAAACACAGATGACAATTCAAAATATATCAAAAATATAATGGAAAGTATGTTGTTGCCTGTCATTGGGCATTTTTAAGTGGGTATATGGAAATCCTGGAGCTTTCTTAGTGGGTATACCTGCGTATCACGTAGACTACATCACTGCTACCTACCCAGCACCAACAACAGAATTTCAAAGTTAGCGACCAGCTTGTGAACATAGTGGAGCATTTAGACGCTAAAGAGCCAGATATCGCTGTCAGGAGTTGATGGAGACCAAAACAGAGCTAAAGAGAGTGAATATTGGACTTACATTCGCAAGATGGATGTAAACACAGCTCCAAATAAATGCTAATGTTGCTCTGTGTCTGCTGGATGTGTAAATTAGCAGCTGTTTGCTAACACGTTAAAATGTGCTTATATGTCAGTGTTGTGTTTAAAGCTTGTTGCTCTGCCCGCAAGTAGCCAAAAATCAACCAATAAAGGTTTAATGTAAAGACTAAATTAATTTTATTCATTGAAATAAATAGTAGCCCATAATAGTAACTCTTCATCTTTCTCCCCTTTTAGGTGTTTTACTACTCCACAGGTATATTTGACACAGCTGGTGTTACTCAACCCATCTACGCCACCATAGGAGCTGGAGTTGTCAACACTGTGTTTACTGTTGTCTCTGTAAGTGTCTGAATACACATTTGGTGTCTCAATAAAAGGCACGTTTTCCATTTATTGGATTATTAATCAATCGTTTTCTTGTTTTGACTCCAGCTCTTCCTGGTTGAACGGGCGGGACGAAGGACGTTGCACCTGATTGGTCTGGGTGGAATGGCTATCTTTGCCCTCATTATGACGATCTCCCTGGTTTTGGTGGTGAGTGATGTTTGCTCGATTCCTGTGAGCTTACAAAAATAAAAGTGTCCCCATTGCTCCTCAATTATATCTTGTCCTCATTCTCTTTTTTTCTCTCTCTGAGCAGAAGACCACGCCGTCTCTGAGCTACCTGGCCATCGTGGCTGTGTTCGGCTTTGTTGCCAGTTTTGAGATGGGTCCAGGTCCCATTCCCTGGTTCATTGTGGCTGAACTCTTCTCCCAGGGCCCCCGACCTGCTGCCATGGCCGTCTCTGGTTTCTCCAACTGGACTGCCAACTTCCTGGTGGGGCTCGGTTTCCCTAAACTGGAGGTATGGACATTTACTTCACTAAAATCTTCAGATTTACGAGAAGTATCCGTTTTTTACAAACACCTCGGTCTTATTCTCTCAGGAACTTTGTGGTCCTTACGTCTTCATCATCTTTACGGTCCTCCTCATCCTGTTCTTCATCTTCACCTACCTGCGAGTGCCTGAGACCAGAGGAAGGACCTTTGATGACATTTCTCAGGGATTCGCTGCCAATGCAGGGAAATCCTCAACGGAGCCTGGGGCTTTGGTCACCGGCCTGACAGAGGGCAAAGAACCTGCACCCATGTCTCCCACAGACAAGGTTCCCATGATGAATCTTCCTTAGAGAGAAGAAGGAAGACTCAGGGTACACCACAGACACAAACAGGTTTTAAACACATAGATATTGTAAGGAGTTATATTTCACAACACACAAATGGTGAAAGAGCAGCGGGGTGTTTAGAAAAAGCCAACTAAATACAGTGTTAAAAGATTCCCCAGTCAGACATGGTAAAATAATTGACAGAATTCCCTGTAATCCTGCTTTGAACATGGCCAAACTTAACTGAATTACCAGTACTTAATATTTGTTGACATCCCCACTGCCAGCTCCAAGCATACTGCCATATAAGAGGATCAACATATGTTCAGTGTTAAGTCCCAGGTCTTCATCTACCCCAGTGTTAAAAGGTTGTGGATTTGGGGGAGGGTTATGTATTGAGGTCAAGCGGTTTTAGAACCCGTAGTTTGACCCAAAAAAACTGACTTGCTGTGCCCGTCTGCCTGCCTGATGTGCCTTGCTGCCAGGAAGAGGGAGCCATGTTGTCTTGAGTAGACAGAATGAACATAGAGGTGCTACAGCAGTCCCTCTCCCCTTCAGGTGCACAAAAAAGCACTGTCTATAGACTTGTAAAAGTAAGTAAAATAAATATTTCTTGCAGATATTTCTTGTGTTGTTCGAAGTCAGCATATTAAAAAATAGGACAGTTCTGCAAATTAGTACTGTCTACATCAAGTATATTGTTTGTATGAGAAGGAGTGTAGTCTAGCACTGCCAGGCCTTAATAAAGTCTCCTGATATAGTAGACTTTCTGCTCTTAAAAAACACAACCTAACCTCTTGTGTTCTATAATTTCATTGCAGAGTACAGTCAGTAGTGCAGTCGTTTACAGTAGGCATTACAGCAGTACAACAAAAAACTCAGGTGGCTACTTGTGTTATACTCTGCTTCTAACTGTGGCATAGAAAATACATTTATCATCACTGTACTTGAAGCTCTCTTGACATCAGTATGTAGCAGCAACATCTGCATCATAGGTCATGAAATAAAATATCTTACGATATCGAAAATAGTGTTATGTGGTGTTAAATCTGTCAGCGTTAAAGGGTTTGAGGGATGTATTGAACACATTCACAAGTCTAATGCTAATTAAATAACAACACATATCTTACATCGAAATGAGATACAGTATTAGCCACGGGGCATAGTGATGTTGAATAAAAACACTAAATTAATTGTATTTATTTCAGTGGTTAATGCACAAAAAACATCTTGCCGTATGTTTTGGTTTCTTATTGTCTGACATCATGTGTATATATTGTAGAATCGCCAGTTACTGCATCATGATCAACGATTACAGCACAGTGCTTATACATTTTTTGTCAATTTTTGTACAGTTGCATCTTCTTCTTGGATGTGCACACACTCATAAGGAAGCATTTTTCAATGTTTGAGCTTAGCAGCGATTTCATTTGCACTTTAGCAGTCGGACTACTTTATAATGATTGTTTATATTGTGTGTGGCTCTCTGTAAATATACTGTATGTGTTAGGAAGTGTATGGTATTTAGTTATGTTTCTCTTAATCCTGTTTCATCTGTGTTTTTCTTGCATTGTTACTATGTTGAATGCCACTATATTGCTTAACAGTAAACAGAAGTGAGAAGCGACAACGCTTGAGTGTGTGTGAGAGTCACACAAGAGATGACCTTTACTGTTTTTCTATCATGTCCTCTCTTCTCCTGATGTAATAATATGAGTGACACTTTGACACGCTTTGAGAAAGGAAATAAAGTTGTACATCTTTTAAAGGAATGTGTGACTTGAATTATGAGCTTTAACAGTCTTTTTTCTGTCTGTAATGCTACGAGTGAAAGCAAGGAATGTTTAATGTATAATTGCTATAGTGAAAGTGTAAGAGTATTTTGTCTGGTACCCATTTCCGCACTGTGGCAACTTCATTTCCTTTTGTGCACCGTGGCAAAACCTCAGTCAGCTGTGCAGTTATGCACTGTAGCTGACCAACCTTCCGTAACACTGTCATTAAGCCATGATTGAAAACCAGAGTTCAGTTCTCTCTGTGGCTGCTGCTGCTGCTGAACAGTTGGGTTTAAAAAGATGTACTCGTGGTTGTGATGACGTTTTAAGAGTGTGTGTACGTGAGGAGGAGTTATGAGGTCAGGTTTCCTCTTGGGTCACTGCTTCAAAAGCCAAACCAGAACACATGTAGAGATGCGAGATAATATTTACCCCAAAGAGGAATTCCCCTGAAAATATACTTTACATTGCTGCCCTAAAGAAAACATTCTTCGAAAATTACAGGTCTTTGCTGTTGTTTTATGAGTGTAGTTTTAGGGAAATCACATCCCAAATTAACTGTTGTTGATTTTATTTTTTTTAGGAAGGAGACAAAAAAAACCTTAGGGCTGCAACTAACAATTTTTTTTCTTATTGCTTAGAACACAGGTTTTCTTCTCAATTATATTTTTTTAACATAGTTCCCAGAGCACATGGTAACCTCTTAAAAACGTTTTATTTTGTTAAACCAACAGCCCAAAACCAATAGATATTCAGTTTACTATCACAGAAGACTAAGAGAAGCAGAAAAAATATTCACATTTGAGAAGCTATAACCAGTGATATTTGGCCATTTTTGCTTAAAGATTTAATTAAGTTGATGGATCGAGCATAAGTTAAAGATGAACTGATTACTTAACTAATCGTTTCAACTCTAAAAAAAACAAAAACATTCAGACATTTTATTTAAGCTGGCACAGGGAATAGGTTCTGAACAAACTGAAAACGGATTACCAAGTTTTAATTCCCCGCTTAATGACTGGAGGACCGTGATCCTTTTTCCTCTTTACCTCTTGGAGCAAAGAGCCTTGGGTAAAGGGCCCCCGGCTGGCTGGGAATGGGGCCATCTAACTATGTCAAGCCAATAGGCAACATCTCCCTGCAAGAGTCTACTGAAGTCTTACTCAATGCAGTGAACTGGGGCATGAAAGCCCATCAACAAGCTGCAGTACTGCAGTCTGACCAGCGAGTGGCGTGCATTAGCCAGAGGGGCGTTCAGGTCTATGTGTTTGCATTGATACATCCATGGGTTGTGTGTGTGTGTGTGTGTGTGTGTGTGTGTGTGTGTGTGTGTGTGTGTGTGTGTGTGTGTGTGTGGTGTATGTGTGCGGTGTATGTATATATGAGTGTTTGTCTAGATATTGTCTGGATGAGCAATCCTGTCTGGCGAGGAGTGTGTCTGAGAGACAGAGGGGAGAGGAGGAGGAGGGGGGTGTTAGGAAGAGGGACGATGGAGTGCACCCAAAAATGTGTCTAAATTATATTCATTTTCCATAAAAGGTAGAACTGAGACAGATCAAGAAAGAAAAGGAAAAAGAAGTTGGGCACCCTCACATGCCACGGCTTGAAAAATGCAAGTTAGCACAGTGTCCAGACATGTGAGGGATGCCACAGTTTGAGGCACAGTCTGCCAGACGGCCTTGCTGAAATTTGTGCGAGGTGTTGGGAGGAGAGCTGGAACTGACGTCGCTAGACATGTCTAGACAGTTGTTTTAGAGACCAGACAAACTTGTTTATTAATTTTTCCACCTCCTTCCCCCTTTGTCACTTTCTCTTGTTTACTCTTCCTTGCTTTGTCTCTGTCTTTGTTTTTCTGAAATATATATATAAAAAAAACTTTCTCCTCTTTCTCTCTCCTCGTCTCTCTGACAACAGTGTTTTGTTTACTTCCTCTGTTGGCAGTGTACTTATTGTATGAGCTGCTCTGTAAATATTTTTCTCCTTTCTCATCCATCCACCCCCCCATCCTCCCTTTCTCTCTCTCTTTCTCTCCCTGTCAGATAAAGGGCGCACACAGACTCCACCCCCTCTCTCACCCCCCCTCTCCCTTGCTCTGTCACACAAACTCACTCTATCTCCTTCTTTCATGCTCTCTCCCTCCCTCTCTTTCTGTCAGTGTCATTCTGTAGTGGAGATGTGGAGTGTCTTTCTGTCTCTCTGTCTGTTTTTTCAGCCCAATTCAGCTGAGGAAGGTAAGAACTAAACTTTTACTTTATTTTAAAGCTATGATTGCATGTGTGTGTGTGTGTTTATGTGAGTATAGCCGGATGGAGAGTTTGCACGGCACTCCAATCATGTGCTCGTGATGAACCCACAAGTGAAGGATTGACACTTGCTATGCTTCTGTATTAGCCCTCTAAGAATGTGGCTCTCTGGGAATACTGGGCACTTTGACATTGTGTGAAACTGTGGCACATTAAGAAAGGGCACATTTATCACAAGAAAGTGACAAACTCTCAATTTTTGGGGCCCCACCTCCAGCTTGGGAACCCCTGAATAATTACCACCTTACCCCCCCTGCTTACACAGCCCTGTGTGTGTTAGTTTTGTGTGTTGTGTCTGAAGCATCTGTGTGTATGCATATGTATGCAGATGCTTGTGTGTGCCACTGTGGCAGCACATCAGATGGGACTTTGTTGGCATCGAGGTGCCAGGTGCGTGCCGGGGCCTATCAAGCTCCTGCAACAAAAGAATATGGAAATGAGGCAGGAGACAAATGAATAATAAGTTGTATAACCCGTTTCTCTTTGCCTATGTATTTGGTGACCCCCTGCCACCCACCCACCCACCACCGGGTCATTCATGATCTTGTGGATGTGACAGCCAGAGACCCCTGCCCCCTCTCCAGTACTGTTATCAGTGCCCCTTGTCTTCACATTCTCATCAATGAATGTGTCTGCTCTTAACTCCTCACACTTACATGGAAATATTACATGTCTTAAAAAGTGCAGGAGTGAGTGAGCGAGTAAGTAATAAAGAGAGAGACTAAGGAACTGTCTGGAAAAGCTGAAGTGTTCTGTCAGATCGGAGTGGGCAGACTTGAGAAATCTGACATTAATTTGATGACTCAAACTGCCTTTAAATGTATGTGTGCATCTGTACATATGTGTGAGTGTGTATTCTTATAGGTGCATCTGCCTATACATAGCTCCTGCTCCTACATCCTGTCCCCAACACTTGAGAGGGATTCAGCAGTCAGCACGCAAATTACTTTCAAAGGATCTGGCTGCACGTTGGAAAGAGCTGCACCTGTTCATGCTCATCTCCCAGTGGCTTTAGTTTACTGCGAGGTGTGTGTCAGTAATAGTCTATAATAGAGGTAACTTATATGTCAGCCTCATGCCACAGATTTGAGCTGCGTTTGTAACAGATGGCCTGGACTAAGATGAGACAGAATGATAGAGAGGGAGAGAGGCTGCACAGTGTTACTGCCCTAGTGACTCTGTTTGTGTAATTGAAATAGAGCTCTTAGTAATACAGTATTAATCCAATAGCATGGACGTCCATATAAATCCACATAAATTGAAACATCTAGTTATGTCACGAAGGGAGGATTTGGTGTCTGCCTCAGCTTTGATCGCAGTAATGACGTGTCTGTCTGGACTGACTGGCCACCTGATATGTTTTCTGTCTGTCTTTCTATTGTTTGTCTGTCTACTGCTTTTGAAGTATATCTGTGTATCCACCACTAACAGCCCCTATTTTTGTCTGCTTTCACACCACAAACCATAAAGAAGTGTAATTTTTAGCCTTCATTTCTTGCCGTTGAGAGTATAAAAGCTAGCTTTCTGCCGCTTTGCATGCAGACACTACAGAGTGTGCGAGTGACAGAGTGTTTGATTCATCACTCTCGCTAGCTGCCTGTGTAAGTGTTAAGGCCTTCGCCCACATGCATTGTTGATGTGAGGTAGTGATGTGAAGCCACATGGCTGGCCTCTAAATTGTTGGATCTGTGTCAAGGATTCCTTGTTCGCATTGGATTAATACACCACATTGAAAGGGAGGTCTGTGCAGGAGGCACACCTGATGCCCCTACAGCTCTTCCAGTCATGGATGAGTGGTGATGCTCACTGAGCTATGCATATCCTGAAATTAACCTTATATCATTAGTGGAATGTATGTCATACCCTGAAATGTAATTTAATCTGATTTAATGATTTCGCCAACAGCCTGCACAAACTGTAGACTAAAATGTTAACAGGAATAAAACTGATTAAAATGTGAATGACTTGTTCTGTATAAAACAAAAACCAATCAGGTGAAATTGTTTGGCAGGTGTTATCTGCTGTTGTGGAAAATAACTGAATAACCCAGCACTGCACTTAAGTAGCCTACCATTTGTAGTATTTTCCTTTTACAATATGTTCTACTTGTGCTCCACCACATTTTAGATGGGAATATTGTACTTAGTTTTTTCGTTACTTAACTTTAATTACTGTGCCCATAACCGTCATCTTTTGTATTTAATACGTGTAAAAATCAAGACACAGTTTGGAGGGATTCACTGACTATCCAGGTGCTAGCTTAGCCCCGGTGACTGCTGCACATAGCTCCCGAGGAGACCCGGAGTCGATCTCAGCTTGGCAGGTTACATCAACTTTGGTCTTGCTTTGCCAGACCTTGAACTTTACACTAAACTAGCATGAGGTAACTCATGAAAGTAGTCATACCCGGACCCGTCTATAAACTGAAGGCAAGGCAGACAGAGAGACACCACTATTTAACTCACGGTAAGACAGCGAACAAGCCAACGACTAGTCAAAGTAACGGAGTGTTACTGAACTTACGTTAAAGTAACTGTAATATAAATACTGAATTACAAATTGAATCCCTCACACCATTCATTACTGGAACTGCAACATGACCGTCTGGGAATCATCTGGGAAGTTTAGAAGTTCCATTTGGAACTGCTCCACTTCTAAACTTCCCAGATGATTTCACTGTTTTAGGCCTAAAGATGTAAAAATTACCCAATATTTCACAAAAAAACAAAGAGCAGATAAAAGTCTGAACAATTATTACAAATGTGTGTAGCAGAACTGCTACTTATTGATGCTTTAGTTTTAATAATACAGCCCAACTAATACAAGCCGATGCATCAATATTTGGAAATTTTTCTCAAATCTGAAAACAGTACATTTAAGTTTTTAAGATTTTAAATGCTGAATTTACTGATTACACTTATCTCTCATGACAGAGTATTTTTACATTGTAGTACTGGAACTTTAAAGTTAATTAAAGGATCTACATACTTCTTCAGCCACTGATTATCTGTACATAAAAAGAAAACCACCATGCGGTATAAACTTTCAGCCATGTTGACATTCTCACTTTAAGGTCATCAGGGCCTTCTTTTCTTACGTCACTTGTTTCAGGCTTTAACTGTAGATTAATTAGGCAGATTACAATCCTTGGTCCTGGGTGTAGTAAATTGCCTTTTCAGGACATGATGAATTAGGGAAAGGGTCCGTGTACTTGGTGGCCAACGGATTTTCGTTTTGAAAGGAAAAAAACAAAAACGAAAAACGGCCAGTTTCCCAATTACCATTAGTAAATAGGAAAACAAAAAACGGAAAACAACCCATTATTCGTTTTTTGTTTTGATATTAAAAAACGGAAAACGAAAAACAATCTCGTTATCCGATTGTCTTTGATGTATTTGTAGATGGAACTCGGAAATTAAAATGTGTGTATAAATCTTATTCCTTTGTCAGTACCCGATCCGTACCGCCTGTAAAATCCGTTCTGTGCACTGCCTGATCAGTTCTACGCTTGCGCGAACACCGGCAAACTTCACAGCTCTATGCACGCATTGGCGTAAGGATGTTTGGACATTCCCGGTTACCGGAAGAAAACATTAGACAGTTACAGTCACAGTTGACCGTTATGATGGCAGAGATGAAGTTTACAAGGTGTTTGCTGGAGTTGCCTAAAGTATCTGTTAATGATATACGGAGCGTCGTCTGGCCATCCAGTACAACACCATGTAGCAAATTAAATAAAGGCTTCAAATTTTACGTTTCGTCATTTCTTTGCAACTTTGAAGGTAATTTGCTAACGCTAGCTAGCCTGAGCTAGAAGCCTTGCTTTGGTGTTATAAGTCATGACTCCATCCTGCTTCAGGTTAACCATGTTTTAAATAAAGTTTAAGCATGTGTATACCTCTCACTTCATGTGTTTGTACTTTTATGAAAGTATCGGGTAAAACAGGGCTACAAATGAGATCTCTGTGAGAGACCAGCTAACTCCTAGCAAACTATTATGTAGCTCAATGCTGGACATTTCACCCCTAATTCTAGTCACTTTACTGTATTTGTATTTGTTTAGTATTTGGTTTAGAAGCCTTTATTGGTGATTTTTACGGTACAAAGTCCTGCTACATACGTACATAGCTAGCTATATGCTCCGCTATGTTGCGTTAGCATGCAGTTACAATAGTTAGCTATGAGTATGCTAACGTTAGATTGTAGTGGAACGAAGCAGCACTTTCTAACGTCAAAAATCACAGATAAAGGCTTCTGAACCAAACACTACACAATCGGACATGTTTCAGCAGGAATGTGACCCGGAATTGGGGAGAATTTAACAACATTGCCAGCTAAGATGACCGTTAGCATGTAGCTACTATAGTGTTTACTGCCGTTGGCATGTAGCTACTATAGTGGTATACAGCAGTGGTGGCTGGGAGAGCTGTCATCCCATCTGTCGGTACACGATCCGTTCTGCCTGCACGATCCGTTCTGCACATGCGCAAAATGTTCGCACATGCGCGGTTGTACGAGGATTTACGACACTGCACGATCTGTTCCACGCTTCCGGTCGACAGCCAAGCTAACGTTAGTTTAGCTAACAGCTAATTCGGCTAACCGCTAGCTGATTGTAGCGGTCTGCCGTTAGCTTCCACAGGCAAGCTAACGTTAGTTTAGCTAACGGCTCATTCGGCTAACCGCTAGCTGATTGTAGCGGTCTGCCGTTAGCCTCCACAGGCAAACTAACGTTAGTTTAGCTAACAGCTAATTCGGCTAACCGCTAGCTGATTGTAGCGGTCTGCCGTTAGCCTCCACAGGCAAGCTAACGTTAGTTTAGCTAACGGCTCATTCGGCTAACCGCTAGCTGATTGTAGCGGTCCGCCATTAGCCTCCACAGGCAAACTAACGTTAGTTTAGCTAACAGCTAATTCGGCTAACTGCTAGCTGAGACAGCATGTAATAACTTTAAAAGACCCTCAAAATAAAACTTGAAAATAAACGTTGACATATATAACAAACACTTAACATATATAACAGCTGTTACGTCAGTTCTACTTTACTTGTGCTCATTTAAAATACAATCACTCAATACTTGTCTTTATTGTTATTACTGTGAAGTCTTAATTTAGCTGTAGCTGCTTTTCCCATTACGTTTGAGTTAACGTTATTTTAGACTGAATCTAGCTGTCAGCTAGCGGTTAGCCGAATTAGCTGTTAGCTAAACTAACGTTAGCTTCCCGGTGGAGGCTAGCCATAGGCTAGCGTGGAACAGATCGTGTAGGTTGTATCCTCGGTAAAACAGTATTATCTTGCGCATGTGCAGAACGGATCGTGCAGGCAGAACGAATCGTGTACCGACACCATGTGTCAACACTTTACAACCAAACATTACAACTTTTTTATTAAATCTTTTTTTATTAAATCTTTATTATACAATAGTCATAGCTACAAACATTCGAAACTTGTCACTGATCCAAAACCGTATAGCGACATCGTTGTTGTGTTGTTTACGTTAATGTTTTTACCTTTAATACTTCGTCTTGACTAATAACCATAGACTGTCTATTATTAATGCGATGAAGTGTAAACGTACATAAGTGTCCTTTTGAAGATGGTGTCGGTACACCAGTACCGTGAGTGATTGTATTTTAAATGAGCACAAGTAAAGTAGAACTGACGTAACAGCTGTTATATATGGTAGGTGTTTGTTATATATGTCAACGTTTATTTTCAAGTTTTATTTTGAGGGTCTTTTAAAGTTATTACATTACATGTCTCAGCTAGCAGTTAGCCGAATTAGCTGTTAGCTAAACTAACGTTAGCTTGCCTGTGGAGGCTAACGGCAGACCGCTACAATCAGCTAGCGGTTAGCCGAATGAGCCGTTAGCTAAACTAACGTTAGCTTGCCTGTGGAGGCTAACGGCAGACCGCTACAATCAGCTAGCGGTTAGCCGAATTAGCTGTTAGCTAAACTAACGTTAGCTTGGCTGTCGACCGGAAGCGTGGAAGAGATTGTGCAGTGTCGTAAATCCTCGTACAACCGCGCATGCGCGAACATTTTGCGCATGTGCAGAACGGATCGTGCAGGCAGAACGGATCGTGTACCGACAACATATACACGTATTTTAATTTCCGAGTTCCATCTACAAATACATCAAAGACAATCGGATAACGAGATTGTTTTTCGTTTTCCGTTTTTTAATATCAAAACAAAAAACGAATAATGGTTGTTTTCCGTTTTTTGTTTTCCTATTTACTAATGGTAATTGGGAAACTGGCCGTTTTTCGTTTTTGTTTTTTTCCTTTCAAAACGAAAATCCGTTGGCCACCATGTACACGGACCGGAAAGTTTGATAAGAAAATAAATGGCATGCTTGTCACAGTGGGAGTTAAGTCCTGCCTGCAAAGAGAGACATTACATGCTGGTGTGAAGTGGAAGAAGCAGCATCCCCATCATCGACACTGTAACTCTACACTGTCACCAGGCGTTCATTTTAGCATTGTTTTTATGCATATTTTTTTCTGGGGCTGTTGAGAGCTCCGTAATTCCTCAAATGAATGACATATCTGCCATTTGTGATACAACAATCTGTGGAACGGGCCGATTGCTTGGCACGCGGTAGGCAGAGAGAGAGAGAGAGAGAGAGAGAGAGAGAGAGAGAGGGTCATATGATCGTTAACGAATTTAACACTTCAGCAGAGGTGTTCATTTTCATCATTCCCTCGCTGTTGTAAAGGCCCTGACACACCAACCCGATTATCGGCCGTCGGACAGCCTGGCGAGGTCAGTGACTCGAGTCTGTTCGGTGTGTTCCGTGCCGTCGTCAGTTGGAGGAGCCGTCGGCCTTCATTTGGGCCGATTTTAGATGTTGAATCGGAAGGCGGGCAGTCGGACTCAATGGCCAATCTGATTGGTGGAGCGCTAACTCGGAAATGACGAGCGGGATGAGCGTGACTAACGCCTCTCAAAATCTGACCAAGATCTTTTAAATTGACCTTTGTCGATCTGAAATGAAGACAGATTCAGCAACTGCATAGCCTATTTCTTGCTTAAAATGTTTTCAGAAACATGTTTCGGTGAACTAGCCAGACCCACGTGAGGCGTTCGTCCAATCAGCTGCTGGTTTTAATTTTTTGGACGACAATACAGATTAATACAGCTGTTATGGAAACGTATTACGTCTCGCGCACGCGCACCCAACCAACTCGTGGAGGCAGTCAGTCCGACTTCCTTTTCTGTCGAAGGTCGGCCGTCGGGTTGGTGTGTCAGAGCCTTAAAAAAAGCATTCAGCGTGTGACGTGCAGGTTACCTTCCCCCCAAACACGTACACACATACATACATATGTCTAGCTTTATTAGATAGATTAGAGGTTGAAGCTGTCAGGCGGCTGTACGCAGGCGTAGTACAAAATTCTGGGCCCTGTAGAAAGGCATTCTCTATGGGCCCCTCCCCACATCCAAAGCTATTAATTCTAGCATCTTTTTGTACTCAGTCCCCTTTCCACCCCCAGTCCGACACCCCTGGCTGCACACCAAGACTCTGCTTTAAGTCGGTAAGTGTCATGGCAGATAATGTCACAGATAATACGCCTGTGCGGACAACGAGGCAACGAGTTAGAGCCAAAATGTAATTGAAAGATGAACGCGTGGTATGGACTGCCGTGACAGAGGAATGTAGTATGGCGTTTTGAATTTCACATTAAAGCTGCACTTGGCAGTTTGCATGTTGGCATCAACTAAACTGTGAGAGCAAAGTTTGATTGTTGAAGGCTTCACTATTTAGAAATTATTACACAATGAGATTACAGTAAACTGATCTCCTCTCAGATTTACATTCCTTCTTAGTAGCTGTTGAGGGTGGAGATGGTGATGAAAATATGTTTGTAGCAGGTTCTGTCTCTGATAAGTAGGTCTAGATTTCTTTTGAGAGAGAACTCAGTGCTGGTTAGAAGAGACTTTTGTATTTTTTGATTCTATATTTCCACTGACTGCACACATTACTTTCCTCCAGTGAACATTTAAGTAGGAGGGAGGGACAAACTTCTTTGCTGTAGCACCGTTAAGGAGTATTTTTTCCAAAAGTATTGGGTCTCATTAAATTTGGCTTCTTTCTTGACAAATCCAAGCCTTCCTAGGCCTAAAATACACAACAAAAAATCCTCTGAGAAGAGGAGAATGATGTCTAGAAATATACGCGAACAGGTTAAAATAATGGTTTGACGGTATTTGTGGAATAGGCTTATTCGCAGAGTTAGATGAGAAGATTGATACCACTCCCTAAGATGGATTTGAACTTCTTTCTCAAACTCTCTTTTTCATTTGTTATTATAAAACCATTCCTTTCACTTTTTGTGTACGTACAACTAAGTGCAACGCTATCAAGGAGAGACTGTCTAAAAAATGTGCATTGTATGTGTTATCTCCATATTAAAACAATATCACGTCTCCCCCCCCTCTCTATGACTCTTCACTCCGCCTTGGAGGGTAGCCGCTTGGAACGAGGTCAGACAACATGAACTAGTTCTTTTCTAGTATAACCAGGCCCAAACTCATGTCAAGAAACCGAATAACCGTATTTCCCAAAATGTTGACCTACTCCTTTAGGATGTATAGTTGCCCAGAACCATACCTCAGACGGTATCCTAACCTATTTTTGCAAATGTCTTGTAATCAAGGATGAGAGTCAGTTTTGTGAAAGGTTCTCCTACTTGTGCCTGTTGCTGCTTGTTCAGTGACTCATTACAGACTCTGCTCTATCATCTAACCTGGCTTAAGTGCTGTTTGTTGCAGCTGCACTTTCATTCAGCTTAACCGCCAGAGAATTTTTTGATAACTCCATTTGACATGTGCATGCTTATTTCTGGAATCGCGTTAATCCCCCTCTTTCCTCACTCCTCCACCCTCCTGCTCCCTCTCTGTCTTGGCCTATCACTCTCTCGTTGTGGTTGTTTGTAATGATGGTTTGGTGTAGGCCTTGTCCTTGACTGACTGTCTGTGGGTGGGAGCATCTGGAGCGTATAAAGAATGGGTGGAGATGGGTGGATGAGTGGACAAAAGACAAAACACGACCTGACCGCTGCTGAGAACGCTTGCAGGCACTATGGGAATTTCTGTTGAAAATATGTGTGTGCTGTGCATGTGTGTGTTCCTGTAACTTGCTGTTACCTGTGAGCTCAATGACTCTGTGTAGTCTCTGCAGGTGCATTTACTTTAGCGTTAAGGCATATTACACACTCGCACCTCTCTAGCCTACGTTAATATTAACACCAAAACCAGGGGGGCTCTATTGCCCGGAAAGTGTGCGGTAAAGTAGCATACATCCACCGTCATAGAGGCGTGACATGAACAACAGCACTACACTTAGCGCTGGAGTGTGGATGCATGCATGGCTACACAGAGAGGCAAAGTGTTGGGCAAAGAGAAATGGATGGAGAGAGGGTCACTCAGCTGAAGTGAACACTCCAGCGGCAGAGGGGACAGTCATGAACTAATGCAGGTCACCTCTGCACAATAGAAAAGAGCATTTACACCCACGCCACACAGAGAAGGAGAGGGAGAAAGCGTGAAAGTAGTACATTCATATGCACAAACAAAAATCTATCATCCTCTTCTCATTCCTGTCTCATAATCCTGCCCTTTTCTTTCTATTGTCGCCTCTTTTCCTAAACAAACAGCAGATCTGGCATCAATAATGGAGCAGAGCGTATCTCCTTATTTAACATACAGCAATGCCTGCTGTCACTTTTTAGATGAATAATACACACATGCAGAAAGGGTGGGTGGGGGGAGAAAGGGACAAGGGACAAGATGGAGGTAGAAAAGGGGGAAAGGTAGGGAGTAGAGTGAGTATAAGACCAGAGTGGAGCAGGAAGTCGTGAGAGACGGCGTGCATTAACACAGCACTCAAGTCCAGATTGCAGACTCAGCACTTCTCCAAACTGACAGGGACAAACTTTGAGTGTCTCGGCCCTCAGATGGACCAATGACAGAGATGCTGTAGAGCAGTTGTTGTCTGAGAGTTAAATAAAGGGGCTTTCACTGCCAAGTGGACCTGCCAGCAAATGTCCTTTTCTTTTGTTCAACTTTGTCTCACACACACACACACACACACACAAACACACACACACACACACACACACAAGATCTGGTCACGATGCCTCAGCTCAAGCTAATCCTTGAAAGGTGTGTGCAACACGCTTATCTTAGGATGTCGAGGTGAATTATTCAACATGTTAATGTCACGCAATGAGACACGCATGAAGCTCTTTGAACATTCCTCCATGTAATCCTCATGTACAGGTTTGTGGTGGATAGAGCAGAGGCAACGTGCAGACCTGGGGTCCCCAAGGCCTCACGACAAGAAGCTAAATAGTAGAGGCATAAATATTAATGTCAAAATAGTTTGCTGTATATTATTTATGCATGACTCTGCCCCGAAGCAGAGGGTTAATTGAATTTAGAATGACACATTTGCAGCATCTGTGTGTGTGTGTGTGTGTGTGTGTGTGTGTCTCCTTATCTGATATAAATAGGATGGTGCTTAATGAGGTCAGAATGCATGATATATGCGTGCGTGTGTTTCATGCATGACATGTTTGTACATATAAAGATAGTTTATTCCTTTGACAAATGAAGGATGATTCATGACAAGAGACAGAGAGCTTGGAAAGCTAATCAATAGGCTGTTTGCATGCCATCACACACACTGGCAGGTGTTTTTAATTATTTTGTCCACCCCTTTTTTATTAATGAGGGAAGGCTATATAACAGAAACACCTCTCTGTATATAATGCTACACAGTTCACCACAAACTGCATCGACCATAAAACCATCGACAGCTAACGTTATAACCTTCATGAAGGGAGGATTTACTGCAGCACTGTTGTATTAGACTGCATCCGTTTGCGCTAGGTGTGCCTAATAAACTGGCAACTGATTGTTTATCCTGTGACAGATGCATCATCAAACGAAGTAGCAAAGGTGTGCCACTAATGGAAAGCACCATTCTTTTGAAATGCTTCACACATGCTGGCTTGGTGGATTTAGTCGTCAAGCTGTCCAGACATACGCTGCACTAAAAACTATTTATTGTGATGCCTGTGGCTGCATATAATCCTTAGCTGTCACAGTCCATTTGTATTCTTTTCTTTATATAATTCATATCACTCCAAAATCCTGGAGGTCTTCCATGGAAAATGTGTGAATTTAGTAAGATTGACATAAAGACAAGCTAGTGGGTGAAAACAGATAGACAGACTGGAGGGGAGGGGGCTCGTAAAAGAAAAAAGAGGAGGGAAATGAAGGATTGAAGGACAGATTTGCGAGGTCTCCATCTGTGAGTATAATCCTAAAAAAAGAAATCGGTTTACAGCACATTCAGAGAACAGAGAGGTGGGGGTGAGTTTGTGTCATAAGTCACAAATGATATCAGTTTTGTGTTATTTGTTTGATTTATTAAGAAGACAGAGGGATTCAGTGTGTGTGCTCAAGCCTGTACACCTGAGAAATAAAAAAATGGAGCTATCTCCATGAGTCACTGGTGTTTTGGTGAGACAGGGTACCTTTTCAAATCCCATCCTGTGTGTGTGATGATTATGTAGATAATATATCTCTGCTGCTCTTTGCCTGCTTGTCAGAGAGAGAAAAAGAGAGCCTTCTTTCTCTCCGGTGAACGACTGTATGACGTGAAATGGAAACCAAAGCATAAAATTTGTATGACAACAATGAGAAAAATTATTTATTTTTAAACACAGGCGGATGGCTGCTGCCTTCGACAATGCTCTGTGTGTGTGTGTGTCTGTGTGTGTGTGTGTGTGTGTGTGTGTGTGTGTGTGTGTGTGTGTGTGTGTGTGTGTCAACAGCCCTTTAGGTGATTAGTACTGTGCTTAATGAAATCAGGCACTGTGTGTTTTTTCTCCATTAACTCCATCCGCGCGAGCATCCAAACTTGAAGTCTGATGTTTTTGCCACATCTGCTCTGTGTGCACGATAAACTTTGGCCTGCGTTCAATCGGTGGGTCCTCAACAGAACTGAGCACAGACTGTGCCAGACTGAAGGAATGGCAGCCACCACGGTTTTGGAATACTAATGGAAAATTCAAGGGCTTCAGTTTTGTGTGGGAAGCTGCTGCCATGTGTCAGCATGCAGCACTAAGCATTAAAGTCACTGGGTGTGTGTGTCTGTGATTTCCTTGCCAGCTTGCTTTTTAAAGCACTTAAACCTAAAAGCAAATTATGGGAAAATACACTCCATACATAAAAGTCTATTCTCGTGCTTTCACTCTAGATCACTGGAAATGAGCAAATATCTGTTTAAACCTAAAACAAAAGGAAAACCAACAGTAAACATATGGCCAGCCACAAAACAATGGTTCCTTTTGGGCCAAACTAGAAGAAGCATCAGCTTGCTAAGTTTCAACAAGATGTGACATTAATGGTTATGGCCTTTTAAAGTTGGAAAATTTGACCTTTAATCACGGTGCCCCATCAGGTCAATCAGTTTAATTTTTTAAACACCAGAACATTGTGTCAAAATGCATCATCACTCAGAATCAGTTATTGGGTTTGACAGCTGGAGCACTTCCTGATTTTATTGCAAGGGGAAGAAAAGGAACCTGGACCTGTTCCACTGCCAGTAGACTGGCTGCCAACTACTTGTTGTATTTAACAAAGGGATAAAAGACTGTTTGATTGTAAAAGCTCCCCCCAAAAAGAATACTTCACAAAGTTAATCTCAACTTCAGCGTCACTGGAGCACATCCACGTTTTCGCTCTTGATGGCATCACAGTATCACACAGTCTGTGATTCAAGCCTTGCGACAATATCCCATGATTGCAGGTTCTGTTTTACAGTCACTCTGCTCAAGTTTAAACTCTTGAGCAGCAATCATTAGCATTAAACTAAAAGCTGTACATCTTGTTTGTCTGGTTGTTTTCTCACACATTGTCTTTGTCTCTGCTTCCTTACCTGTCAGTGATGCTGCTGGACACAACAGAGTCTACCTCAGAGCTGGGCTGGACCACCTATCCAGACACGGGGGTAAGCAGGGACCTCACTCTCTCAATGTGCTTTCCAGCTGTTGGAGCATTAAAGCAATCATGTTGCGGGGGCCAATGTTGCACACATGTTACACATGGTTACATTTTGAGTGTAAGGGTATAATTACATTGTTTGTTGGGCATTGTAGTGGAACCCTAATGAGGGATTAAACACAAGAATGCATTACACATTTTTTACAAAACCAGTCCTGGTAGGTAACTGATGTTAAGGTAAACATTTAAGATAATCTGTTGATTATTTCTTTTTGGATTAATCAATCAATTATGTCAGAAAAAAGGCAGAAATACCCATCACCATTTCCTGGAGCCCAAGGTGACGTATTCAAATGGCTTTTTGTTGCCTGACCAACAGCCCAAAACCCAAAGATATTCGGTTTACAATAATTTAAGACAAGGAAAAGCAGCAAAGTGTCACATTTAAGAAGTTGGAACCATCAAATGTTGACATCTTTGCTTGAAAAATGACTTAATTTATTTTCCAAATAATTGCCTGTTACATTAAGATTAGGCTACATTAACAGGGTTTTGGTAATGTGTTGGTAAAGGTTTGGTGATATTCAAAATGATTATGTTTGTGTATATAACAATGTAGTTACACTGTGTATATTCTTTGTTGCTTCTCAACCGATCATAATTGACACAATAAACATACATATATCCTTTCCAAACTAGATTGCAACATTCACCGTGCTTAGAGATCTCTATGCTACATGTGTTGATTCTGCTTGTCCATATCCAAGCTCTTAAAGTCTGTTAAAGTCAGTACAGACATTCACACATCCAAATCAAACATGAGCACTGTTGTATTCGTTTTGCTTGGTGGCAAATTGTCTACGGTTACATTGATTGCAATGATTCAAATAAACAGCAGGCTTCCAATAAACCTTCTCTGCTATTTTTGCTGTGGACATCTCATTGCTACAGACAATTGCTGTTCGCAGAAAGTCACAGATCTCAGCTTGAAGATTAGGATGAAGGATATAAATGTGTATTTATGGGTTAGGGTTATTTTGCAGGATGTTTGACATTTGACATTGATTGGTGGAGCTTTTGGCACACACAGTTTGAGAATGAGCAAGGTGTCACCTTGCTTTCAGGACATCCTTGAGGGCTAAAATGCTTTTTTATATTGATCTCTATGGTTCAGTCACTGATTGCAGTGATTGAACCATAGATCTTCTATTCTTGAGCTACATTTTATTTAAGGTTGTCGCATCGCCTTGAGCTGTGTAAATATATATGTGTGTGTGTGTGTGTGTGTGTGTGTGTGTGTGTGTGTGTGTGTGTGTGTGTGTGTGGGGGGAAGGGGGGTGGGGGTATGTGTGTGTGCTTGCGTGACTGTGTTAGGGTCCTGGGTCAGTTAAATCCGTTCATCTGTGAGTGATTGTGGCTCAGTTCTAATATGGCTCATAATTACACACACACACACACACACACACACACACACACACACACACACACACATCGTCTTCATTGTCATTTCAGATAATCAGTCGAACTACATGTGAGAAACTGCAGGATAGCACAACTTACTGTGGAGGAAATTCCTATGCCCATTACTCTACCAGTACAGAACAATATTATTCTTAGCCTCTACCCATACATGGGCGATACGTGAAAAACATCTGATATATACATTTAGAGTATCATACAGTGCATGAAATAAAAACAAGTCATAACTACCTTAACGCTACAAACAAATGAGCCAACCATTACTGAAAATACAGTAGTCTCACACCAATATCTGGCGAGCACACTCACATCGAGCCTTTTATCTCACCTTACACTAAAGTTTAGCTTTATGCACTCATTATCACCCCAGTCTGGCCTCCATAATTGTACATGATGTGTGATTAATTAGGGCCTCGTGTGTTAGAAATTTGTGAACCATGATGGCAGCTGCTAATAGAAGGCCATTCATTTTTGTGTGTGTGTGTGTGTGTGTGTGTGTGTGTGTGTGTGTGTGTGTGTGTGCATGTATGTGTATGAGAGAGAGAAAGAGAGAGAGAGAGAGAGTTAGTATGTGTTTGCGTGCATAAGCAAGTCAAGCATTTGCATGAGTTTTTTTTCTTTATGGTCCCTGGATGAGAAGTACTTCTGAGATGGAGATATGGTTATTTGACCCAGGGCATCAAGCTGAGAGAAGTAGAAAGACAGACCAAGAGAGGGTGGGAGAAAGAGGGAGGTTGTGTGTGTGTTCTTTTTTTTTAACCCTTTCCTCACTTTTCTCTTCACATCCCATCTTTTCTTTTGCTTGAGGCTTCATGGATATTCTTTTCTGCGCTCTCCTCCTACTTCTTCTTGCCATCTTTCCATTCTTTTAATGTACCGACAGGCAGCTCCTTTGCTTCTTTGTCTCTGCCTCTCTCTCCCTCTTTTAATCTTTCCTCCCTTTGCCCTTCACAGTCCCAGAGCCACTGGGTCTTTTCTTTATATTATTCCTTTTATCAACCCCCAACTCAATCTCCACTCTGCCCCTTAGTTCCCCTCAGTGCCAGACCAGCAGACTCTCGACTTCTTACTGTTGTCTTTTTTCCCCTCTCCTTGGTTTCACACATTATTCCTCCATTGTGTTTGCTTTGCTTTGCTTTGCTTTGTGTGTGTGTGCGCGCATATGTTTTGAGGTATCTGTGCATGCCTTTCTCAGCTTCTGTGTGTTTGTCTGTGTGTCCGAGGCCTTGCCCCTCCCATTGCTGTGTCACTGGAGAGATTGCGTGGTTCTCTGGCATTTCGGTTCAAATTAAATCACGAAGATGAGTCGTCCCTAACGCTTCATCCACCCCTCCTCCCCAATCTGCCCCATTTTTTTCTTTATTCTTTCTACATAAGGGAGGGAGAAAATGAAACAGGGAGAAATAAGTAAGGGAGGGGAGAAGTGTGTGTGTGTGTGTGTGTGTGTGTGTGTGTGTGTGTGTGTGTGTGTGGCGGGGGGGGGGGGCGTTTGGGGTCAGAAAACAAATAAAAGCTGTGTTCTTTTCACAAAGGTACAGAAGCAAACTGCACGCAATGCCACACACAGATACCAGTGGCTGCTCTCTCTACCTGAAAGTCCCAGCCTTATGCAGCCACCTCACACACATACACGCTCTGTTTTAGGGATGTGCAATTAATCGTAATATTAATCGCGATTACAATTTCAGCTCACAAAAACAGAATAATCGAGTCAAACAATTATTTTGCACCTTATGTTTTGCAAGGAAACTCCTATTTTGTCTTCTGTTCTGAATGAAAAAAAAAGTTCAAATGGGAAAAGTATTGTAGCTCTCTTCACGACAACACAGACGCAGGTTGGTTCTTTGAAATGGGCGTTTATTGCTTTGCTCTTCTGTCCTTAATGCATCCACGTCACGCCGTGAGAACTATATGTGACTGAACGTAGTAAGCACGTCAAATGAATTATACATTACCAAAGAAAATAAAATACAAATTGCACTTAGTGCGAATATAAATAAAGCTTCACGTGTAAGATAAAATACCTCATTGGCTGCTTGTCCTGAAAAGAGGTTTTTAAATCCTTTGAAAATCCTTTACTGTTCGCCTTGGCCTTCTACAACAGTGTAACTCCAACTTAATTAGCAGAGGTGAGCGCCGTAACATGTGCTCATGTTAGATTTTTCCTCGTCCATTAACAAATTCCGCAGCAGTGGAAACCACAACAGAGAACTTTAGTTCTGAGAGAAACAAAAAACACAATGGACTAAAATCGTCAACTATTACATCACATTCATTTTAACCTTTACATTAAGCACATTTCATATTTATTTACTGTATGAGACTATGAGTATAAACTATAAATTTACTATGAATTTTGCATTAATTATGCATCATAAACAGCACATATTTAACAGCACTTACAAGTATTAAAGGAGAACTCCGGGCAATTTTTACGTTAATCTTGATCGCTATAAGTATGTGAGTACTGTCGATAGCAAAAAAAACGAGCCGAATCGGTGCTAGCTAACTGGAGCTGCTGCAGCTAATGCCGAGAGCTCCCGTTAGCTAAAACGGCAGTTTTGGGGGCATATCATAAAGAGTGCCTTTGTGCCTCTTAACAGACACAAAATCCAATTAAAATGTCTGTGCAATATGAACAGGGCCCTTACACGACAACAAGATGCGTTTTCAACTCAGATATTGTTTAAATTCACCTACCCTGTTAGCTGCGAGCTGCCGTCTGGGATGTGTGAGTGTTCAGCCAGGCTTCGGTAATAATCATCAAGCAGCAGTTCCCTGTGTATTTGTAGCATATATATCCATTTTGTGTGCGATCCATCTGGCGTTGGTGAATAGTAGTCTCTGCAGTGGCGAACTGTGTGTTAGTTGCCTTAGCCAGGCTAGCAGGGCCGTGGATTGTTGTCGGTCGCGGCAGGTGAGGAAGGTAGGGATCCTTCTAATTCCTTACCGCCTTCCTCACCTGCCGCGGCCGACAACAATCCACGGGCACCCGCTGGTCTGGTGGATGTCCTCCAGAGGACATTTCATGCTTTCGCGGCGAAATTTTTGCGGCGAAAAACGTTTATTTCCCCCTCAAAAATATGTAATTGAGCACTGTAGTGGTTATGATCATATCAGTGACTATGTAACTACATGGAAACGGGACAAATGATGCCTGTTTCTTGTACAGTAATAGCGTTACTGAAGACTAGCTCTAGCTCCATAGGTTACTCCAAGATTCTTCCCTTGTGAACACCTCTGCTCTTCACTCTTCTCACACCACGCTTCCAACTGCACACTGCTGTTTACCTTTTCCTGCTACAACTGAAATCCCACGGGACTTCAGTGCAAGACTACAGCTAGCCTTCTGTAACGCTGTTACTTTACAAGAACCAGGCATCATTTGTCCCGTTTCCATATAGTTACATAGTCACTGATATGCAGTGTTGGGAGTAACGCGTTACAAAAGTAACGCAATTACAGTAATGTATTCCTTTTTGCTGTAACGCAGTAATATAACGCATTACTAATTACATTTCGGTAATATTATACTCGTTACAATCTCACTAACGCGAGTTACAACGCATTGTAACTCAACATTTAGTGGTGCATTGGTTTTTTTAAGAATTCACCAACACCGCAACACATTTCTTCACAGGAAAAAAAAAAAAAAGCCGTATTATTTTCCTGTCGCTGTATTCGATGGTTGAGATGACTGCAGAGACAGATACATTTGCGAGATGGATATTATTTTCAGGAGTTATTACACTGCGTTGAAGTGAGCTGTCCTGTTTCTGTTCCTGTGGTCAGAACCAGAGACGGTACGGACAGCATGTATGTCCCAACAGGTGACGGTACGTCAGCGGCTGACAGATATAAACATGTCGGGAATTAATGTTGAGGCTTGCTACACGTAAATATCATTGCATTTTTATCAGCCGTGGAGAGTAACTATGCCTGTAGTGGAATGGCTTTGAATGACGACCAAAAACGCTTGTCTTTTACTGTGACCATTTACTGTTCAATATGTTGCAGTTTTATAAACAAGAAAGTGAACAACTTGAGCCTGACGGACATGTTGCATCTCAGTAAGCTAGCAAGAGTAGGCTACACAACAGACAACTTCCGTGTAGCTTACTTCAAAATAAAAAGCACTTCCTGTGACGGTTCGCAGTAAAACTAAATTACTGTTAAATAAGGTTGTGTAGGCTACCTTTTCACAAATCAGCTGTAAATCAAGTACTGTAAATAATGTTAATAGTGAGTTTTAATCACACTATAATTGAACATTTCCTTTAGAGTGTTTTAACCTAAACAACATGAATTTCTTATTGAAGTGCTATAAACAAACATTTTACAACAATGCCATACTTTAGTATTTTCATTTTCTCCTACTTGCCTATTATATGTTTTACTTATCTATTTTGTATAGCTTTAGTTACTTTGCATATTTATATTAATTATACAAAATATGAATAATCTATGATGTATTAAAGTGGATAAAGACGAGACTTTATTGATCCGGTGGTGAAATTCACAAGCTAGCTGCCAAATCAAACTTCCCCTGTTATTTTGGTAAAAGTAACTCAAAAGTAATGCAAAAGTAGTGTAACGCATTACAATTCAGAGACAGTAATATTGTAATATAACTAATTACTCTTAAATGACAGTAACTAGTAATCTATAATGTATTACATTTTGGATGTAACTTGCCCAACACTGCTGATATGATCATAACCACTACAGTGCTCAATTACCTATTTTTGAGGGGGAAATAAACTTTTTTCGCTGCGAAAGCATGAACTGTCCTCTGGAGGACATCCACCAGACCAGCGGGCGCCCGTGGATTGTTGTTGGCCGCGGCAGGTGAGGAAGGCGGTAAGGAATTAGAAGGATGCCGGTCGGCCCTGCTAGCCTGGCTAAGGCAACTGTCTGAGTTGAAAACGCATCTTGTTGTCATGTAAGGGCCCTGTTCATGTTGCACAGACATTTTAATTGCATTTTGTGTCTGTTAAGAGGCACAAAGGCACACTTTATGATATGCCCCCAAAACTGCCGTTTTAGCTAAGTGGGAGCTCTCGGCATTAGCTGCAGCAGCTCCAGTTAGCTAGCACCGATTCGGCTCGTTTTTTTTGCTATCGACAGTACTCACATACTTATAGCGATCAGGATTAACGTAAAAATTGCCCGGAGTTCTCCTTTAAAGTTTAATTTAATTTCACAGTTCTAGGTGTTTTCACTATTTTTTAAGTTCAATATTTGCAATATCTTTCCAAAAGTACAAGTACAATGAGTAATTGTGTTAAATAATCGTGATTTTAATATTGACTAAAATAATTGTGATTATAATTTTTTCCATAATCGAGCAGCCCTACTCTGTTTACTATTCTCCCACTTTTATCCCCCTCCCCCTGCTCCCCCTATGCATCCCTTCATCTCACTATGTGCTTCCTGTTATCCCCTCAATCTGATTCCCCTCATCCAACTCAACAGAGAGTGAATCACGGCCCGTGAGAGAAAACTGTCCTTTCACTCCATTAGACTGACAGCGCCTCAGACTCTTTCTATCTGCTCACTGATCTTATCATTATTCCAATTGGACTAAATATGAATGCACTCCCTCATGTGTGATGCTAGAAAGGTTTTTGTCCATACTGGCTGTCAGAACCACACAGAGAAAGAGACATGAGCATGCAGAGATACACTAACATGCACAAACACAGAAACACACACGCCAAATGCACACTGATAGGGAGTCAGGACCCTTTGTCCTCTTGCCATTGTTGCAGGGAGAATAATGATGATTAGGCCTAATACATAATTCTTCTGTGTTACAACAGAAAACGCCCCGCTTGTCACTTAGGGCTACACAGGCTTAAAGCAGAGCCTTTTCATCCTTGGAGGCACCGTACTGTATAATTGGTGAAACTAAACCCCTCGCCTACATTTACATTTTGTCTCATTCAGACCTGTGTCTCAGTCTGCGCTCCTCGTTTTTTTTCCCCCATGAACCTACAAACTCATAAATTTAATTTTTTATTTAAAAAAATATATATTTTTTGCATCTACAATGTATATTGAGTTATTACCATATCACTTTCGCATATCCATCGACTTACTTACACCTCACTTTGCGCCGGCTTTGTAATGCCTATTTAAGCTGCACTTTATGTAGCCTATTGTATTCTGTATTCCTGTATTGAATGTTAAACTTTATGTTGTCTTGCACGAATTTTAAAAAATGGAGATTCCCTAAAATACTACAAGATCTGCTCTTTTTATTACGAATTAACAGCTGCACAAGTCAGACACACAAGTGTCCACCACCTGTCACGTGTGAACAGTAATACACATGCAAATGCCAAACCAGTGCAAGAGAAAAACTAACCACATGTCTATTTATTAAACTGAATTATTGTTATTAAAATACATTATTATACTACTGCAACATATTCATGTAGAAAATGCCAACATCATCTTAGTTTATGTCTGTTTTGCTGAGTGAACCTACTGTCTGTCTTACATCTTGTCGTGTTGTGTCTTGTCTCTAATATGTCCGCCTCCATCCCAATTGTTTGTGGTGTTCAAAGAAGATCAACATATCTTTTCAGAAGTGTCCGTGTTTATAACCCACAGAAGGTACTGTGAACAGTTTTAATTTGAAGTATTTGTACTGAAAAAATAGTCCATTTGAAAACCCTTAACGTTGTGTTCTGTGTATTATACAGAGTAATCAGGACACATTTTCTGAAAAGATAATGTTGGTCAGTCAGTCCACCACTTTGGTCCAGGCTGAACTATAGTATAAATAGCCATTATGCTCCCCTCAGGATGAATGGTAAGAATGTGGTACTCCCTTAACTTCATCTTGCAACATCATCAGGTCAAATATAAATTTATTTACCTCTAGTTTATGACTAAACCAATGACTTTACTCTGTGTTGAGTGTTAGAAAACATTAGCATGTGATCATTGTCACTGTGACCATGCTATGATGCTGACATTATCATTTAGCTTAAAGCACAGCCACACAGCTGCTAGCATGGATGTGGACTCTAACAAATTCTATTCACCTCCATAATATTGAGGTGGGACACATAAAACCAAAATGATCTAAATGGCTAGATTCCAGTAGAAGTGAGAAAATGTGTTTTTGTTTGTTTTTTTGCCAGAAATTAAATATCTCTTGATCATTGCATTTTTGTCTGCAACACTTGACATGTGTTATGCTCTAAGAGTGAATTGTTTTAAGTGGTTTAATTAACTACTGGTTTCATAATCATTGATTGCTAATTAGAAAGTGAAAAGTCTATAGTAGATAACTAGGACAGTGAGATGACCTACATCATTGGGGTAGTAAAGAACAGTGTTTCACTTGTGGATTCAATACTAGTGTGTGTGTGTGTGTGTGTGTGTGTGTGTGTGTGTGTGTGTGTGTGTGTGTGTGTGTGTGTGTGTGTGTGTGTTATATCAGAACAAAACAAATACTCTTTTATATTCATCTCACTAAGGATGAATATGTCAAACAACATTGTGTGATGTTAGTAAAGGACCTGACCCACATGTTAGCAACACCAGCAATATGCTCAATATTTACATTCTACAATGTAAACCATCTTTTAAGATATGAGGAAGATTCATAACTGTGGACGAACCATAAACACACCAAGGTTTTTAGAAGGCTGATTCTCGAGCTCCCTGCTGAAGATCATGTTTCTCTTTTACAAAGTTGAGTTTACACAAGCTCATAATATTGTTTCTGTCTCTCTCAGTGGGATGAGGTCAGTGTCCTGGACGACCGGGGGAAGCTCATACGAACCTTCGAGGTCTGTAATGTCAACCAAAATCCCCGTCTGCAAGACAACTGGTTGGCTACGCCCTTCCTTTACCGCCACTCTGCTCCACGGGTGTTTGTCACACTGCGTTTCTCAGTGCGTGACTGCGCCAGCCTGCGATCACCATCACCCACCTGCAGGGAGACACTCACTCTGTACTACAAACAGGCCGACTCCCAGAGAGAGCTGGAGAGGACCTGGGCAGCTGAGGTGAAGCAGTATACCATATTTTTGTATTTACATAACATGTAAATACATCACATGTAAATACAAAATATCCTTTTACATTGTTATTAGGAGCTATCTACCTACCTACCTACCTACCTATCTACTTATCTACCTATCTATCTATCTATCTATCTATCTATCTATCTATCTATCTATCTATCTATCTATCTACTTATCTATCTATCTATCTATCTATCTATCTATCTATCTATCTATCTATCTATCTATCTATCTATCTACTTATCTATCTATCTATCTATCTATCTATCTATCTATCTATCTATCTATCTATCTCTCTATCTACTTATCTACCTATCTATCTATCTATCTATCTATCTATCTATCTATCTATCTATCTATCTATCTATCTATCTATCTATCTATCTACTTATCTACCTATCTATCTATCTATCTATCTATCTATCTATCTATCTATCTATCTATCTATCTATCTACCTACCTATCTACCTATCTACCTATCTACCTATCTATCTATCTATCTTATATAAAAGATTCCCGGGCAGAAATTGGGTCAAGACCATGTTGTGCATAAGATCTTGTTCTTATGATTTAGGTGTTGGAAAATATTTATACCCAGTAACTAACAGGTGCTAACGGACAAACATTATCCAGCTAATATGACCCCTTTAGATGAAAGAGTAAGAGACATAATACGAAGTATGGACGACATATCTGACCTGACATTGTAATGATTTTAAAATGAATTTCACCAAAATAACCCAATATGCTACTGTAATAACATCAGACTAAATAGCTTCAAACCATTGGCTAAGCTAACATAATCAGATACTTCCCACTATCTAAACTGGATGAGAACTACTAACTCTGAAAGACATATTTATGTATACATTTATAAATAAACAAGTAATACCTTAAACATAATTTGTAAATTTATATATTTACAAAACAAGTTATGTTATTCTTAACTTTGGCATTTATGTTAAAGTTTGAGATGCTACAGTTTGATAAACACATAACTGAAGTCTTAATTAGCCAAGACATTTCCTAAGTTTTAATGGTGGGGCTCAGCATCCTCATAGACACAGAATCAGTAAACAAACAGATGAATTAGATTGCATTTAAAATGTTGATTTAGTTGCATCAGATCACACCCAAATTTAACAAGGATGAATTTCTCTAATTTACGAGCTGGTTTTTTTTCTTGTCACTGCTTAAGGGAAACACCTTCAGGCAGAATTATTTTAAAATACTATTTTCATTTATGTTACACCCATGTCACACCAAAACAGCAAAACCTCTCATCATCTCATGACAAGTAGTAATTGTATAATCATCTGGATTATTGTTGGGTTTGTCAAGAATAGCTGTTGAGATTAACGGCCTCTTTAGGCCACACTGGTGTGAAGCACATACTTGTTGAGGACTGTGGTTTACAAAATGCAAAAATGTGCCACTGTGGTCTCCAGAAATGTCACTGCAGTCCCACTAATTACATCCTTAAGGCATGAAACAAACGACAGTGACCATTACTCATTGCAGGAAATTCTCTTAACCTCATGTGTTGCCAATGAAGCATGTTGCTTTAGTGACTGACACTGACTATCCAAAGATGTTTTATCTCACCAAGGAGGTTATGTTTTCAGTTTGGTTTGTTTGTCTTTCAGCAGGATTACAGAAAAACTACTGGCACGATTTTAATTAAACTTGGTGTAAGGGTGTAGAATAGGCCAAAGAAGAATTAAATTAAATTAAATTTTGGAGCAGATCACAATGCGGATACAAGAATTATTTTTTCACAATGCAAGATCGAGCATTTAGCCTTGGCGCAGGTCTGTGCTCTCCAAGTGCCCTTCTAGTTTATTTATGCATTTATTTATTTTTCTAGGACATTTTGAGCTACAGAGTCTGAATTGCCTGAGCTACTTGTGCAGTCGCAGTCACAGTGGGAGGGATGCAGTGTTTGTATAGATGAATGCATTTCTCCTTAGGGAAGTGAGATGCTTTTTAAAAATGCAAATGAAAGCCTGATGAGGAATCAGAGCAGAGTCACAGAAGAGTCAGGAAGCACTGCAGCGCTGAAAGTCTTCACAGGGACTTGAGCACGAAACCCTACTGGCCCCTGCGTACATCCAAGTCAACGTTTACTCTTCTCACTAAACCACTTCATATTATACATGTGCCTCGGCACTTATCCCTTTTGCTTCAGTTTTTTTATTTTTTATTTAATGCCCTGTATATTTCCAATCCGTATCCATCTATCAACCAGCTTATTTTAACGTCTGTAATTTTCCTTCCTGTCAACCACACATTCTCTCCATGCTATTTTGTCTTCTCTTGACCGCTAATTATCTTTCCCTCCACCGTCTGCTGTCCACTCTGCTCTTTCCTCACCACAGCCATCCAACGGAGAGAAGGACACCAGGGAGGGCTGGGTGAAGATCGACACTATCGCGGCTGATAAGAGTTTCTCCAAGGTGGAGCCCAGTTCACCTCACCAGTATCAACCCAACAGATACAGCCGAATCAACATCAAGACACGCAGCTTTGCCCCGCTCACACGCAACGGGTAATCATCACTTTGTTGCTCATGTTTTAGTAACATCATCACTCCCAAGGGTCTAAATGTCCTCCATCTTAACATGTGACCCTTGTTGCAGATTCGTCCTGGCCATTGTCGACAGTGGAGCTTGTGTTTCCCTCATGGGTGTGTCAGTCTTCTACCGGCGCTGTCCAGCCACCAGCATGTACTTGGCATCTTACCCGGCAACTCCCTCAGGGGCCGAGCCGACTGCCTTAGTGCCCCTGAGCGGGACGTGTGTTCCCCACAGTAAAGCACAGGGAGGCACGCCCCCTCGCATGCACTGCAATGCTGAAGGGGAGTGGATGGTTCCTGTAGGAGGATGTGTCTGTGATGAAGGCTATGAGCCAAACCTAAATGGATCTGCCTGCTTGGGTAAGTCTGAGGAAAACAGCTTGATGCCTATGGAGGTGGATAATCTCAACATCATGTCCATTTCATTTTCCACGTATAGTATCTACAGTATATCGGCCTTGTTATAATGGTTAGAATAACACTCCAGCAATTTAGTAAAGCACCTCCATAAAGTTAGGCAACTTGTGAGAGACATATCAAATAAAAATGGTCAAAGTTGAGGCAGCAGAGGCCAAGATATCCCAACTCTTGTCTCTACTATCGGTCACACTCCAAAAACACGCAACACAAATGTGTTCAAATTGTTTTGAGTTTTTCCATCTATGGCTCTGGAATCCATAAGAACAACAATAGGTAGTTAACTGATGGGGCAACATGACATGCAGTGGATCAGAGAGACCTTCTCTGGAGTACAAGACATGGCCTATTGCGCGTATACACTGAATTTTGAACAGGTAATTACAGATAAAATATAAAACAATTTCCATGTTCGAACAGTAATTCTAATTTCTAATTAAAGAAGTGACATCCCTAATTAACCTTTTCCTGTTAACTGACTTTGATCAGTATATTTCCCCTTTAAATACGCAAAGAAGTCTCTGTTCTGGAGAACTCTTTCAAACTAAAATGTCCAAAAACAAAGACTGGTAATCACTCAACTTTTGGGTAAATCTTGACTTCCTGTCAGTTTTCTTCTTGGTATTTGCTGAGATGCGAATCATCTGGATCAATACTGAAATGTGCTGCTGTCACTCTGATACACAACTGTGTTTGATGTAGCGACCAGAGGGGAATGAGGGCAGGCAGGTCGAGTCGGGTTGAGATGAGAAGGAGAGAGGCAGCATAATATCCATGCAGTGCATTTGTAGTGATGTAACATTTGAGTATATTCTGTCATAAATAGCAAATGGTAAGTATAATAGAGTTTTCCAGACATACCTTTAGGAATACAGAGCTGCTATATTGGTAATTTACTGTAAACTTTACTGGAGAGGAGGGAAGAGGAGATATTGTCAGCAATTGCAAAACTGGTCAAAAATGTTTTCATTTCTCAAAGTTGGTGTGAGTAAGAAAAAAAAAAGAAGTTAAAAAATAATGATTGTGAGATGTCCAGACGGACAGGAAGGGATATAGGGAGAGTGCTGGAGGAGGGAGAGAGGAAGAGAGGGAGAGAGCCATGGTGAGAGGGATGTGACACATTTAGGTCATGGCGATGTAATGGCCACTCGTCTGTGAACAAGTGACAGAAACCGCAGGGGGATATCGCGGGAGTGGAGGGAAAACAGGGAGAGGTGGAGGGAGAGTGAAATATAGGAGGATGCAAGTTAATGACTTAAAGAACTGAGCAAGCAAAGAATTCTGCAGGCGTGAAGGCAAAAGAGTGGATGTGTGTCTTTTTGTGTGAATGTGTAAGTATGCACAAGTGTATCTTGCTGCGATGCCGATACGTGCTTTCCACATTTGTCTGTAAATGCCGGGATTACAGTAAAAAACTGAAGTCCACCAGGAATTTCAATGGCCATAATTGCTCAGCTCCCTCGCATGGGGGCCCTCAAAGACTGACTAACTCCAGCACAATTAATCCTCCAATCCTGCCAAGTCAGCTGTGAAATGTGTACAAGCTCTTTTGCTTTACATCTGCACTCGGCCCAACACTTGTGTTTGTCTGCATTTGATTGATATTTACTGACAAATCACTCCCCGAAACAGCTCAGCTGCCAGAGCAAAGTCTTCCACTGATGGTCTATGAATGATCACAACACATTGCTGCCCACGCTGCTCTGGCTTTTTGTTCCAGTTCTCATTTGATTATGTTTTGTTGATCACTTCACTGACTAATGATGTGGATTGGCATCATTACATTGTTGTCCTCTCTGGCTCCCTGGGAATGTTGGGAAAAGAGGCAGATGGTTAACTGGCGATGCAGTCGTCAAGAATTATTAACATTAGCCAATCCTTGTTCTCACCAGAAAGTGGAGCACCGAACTTTCTTAACTATTCCAACTTGTACATTTTGTTCTTGTTTAAATAACGCACCAAGGACATTTAATAATAGCACAACGTGAGCAAATGATAGGCTGTACTGCTCTGAACTTATGTATTGGTTGGAAACTGTAATTAAAAACATGCCATTCTGCTTTCTGTTTTTTGGCGCCAGCACTTTGAACACTTCTAAAGGAAAAAAGCACTTCATTAGGAAGTTAACTGACATTTATTTCCACTTACAAGTGTGTCATCTTAACCTACATGCATTTCATTGAATACATTATTAACCATTGAGGATGTATTTTCTCTTCTTTTTTTTTTAAACTATTTTATCAAGTTGTATTGGGCTTCTTGCTATTTAAGTAAATCACTACAGTAAGAATTAATGCTGTTTGATATCCATGTGAGAATATTACACCCAGTGCAGTTTTGCCACCCCAAGCAAGACTTAGGGACAAATAAGGGACTTTAGATCCCTCCTCCTCCTCTCAGTCTCATGTGAAAATGAATTTGAGTGTTAAATGATTGCCTTTAACTACACACAGCTCTAATAGCTTTCTATTTTAAGATTCAAGGGGTCCATAATGTATTTCTTTATTTGTGAAAGTGGATTATTATAGCAAAGACATAGACACCAAGTGCAGAAGTGAACTGTCACGTTTTTGTTTTAGCAATTTCTTTTTTTACATTACATTCATTAGCGTTACAATTTGACACATATGTCCAAAGAGTCTTACTTTTTAAGCAGTGGTGTGGTGTGGCTTTATGGATTGCTATATTGGCTTTCAGTCGGTCGGTTGGCCCACCACTTTGGACCAGACGGAAATGTCTCAACAACTATTAGCTGGATTGACATGAAATTTTATACAGACATTCATGGTCCCCAGAGGATGAACCCTAATGATTTTGTTAATTCTCTGACTTTTCCTTTAGTCTCACCTGCAGGTCACAGTTTTCATTTAACCTGTAAACTATCTAATATCCTACTGGATCAATTAGCACAAAATTTGTACAGACATTCATGCTTTTCAGTGGAAGAATCGTACTGACTTGGTGATCCCCTGACTTTTCCTCTGTCTGTATCAAGGATGCATTGTCATAACTTTGGTGATGGCTGACTTTTGATCTAGCACCATCATTTTCATTGTTCATCATTACGGTTCTGTGTCTTGCTCAAGGACAGTTTGAGATGTACTGTCGACAGGAGAAGCCATGTCAGGGATTAAACCACCAACTATATTATTGAAGGGGTTATGCTAAACTGGCTCTGTACATTGGGGAAATAATCTTAGTTATTATTTATTTAGAGAAACACTCAAAATCTCAACTTATCTCCTTCATCAGGACTGTGGGCTACTGTTAGATCAGATTTGATTGAATCCAACATTAAGCAAACAACCCCACGACTGCCATAGATGATTCAAATTTAGTTAAATTCTGATTGGTGACTTGGCATCATGTTTTTTTCCAGTGGCGCCCGCCCACTTAAACCAGTGAAAACTAGCACAGAGAAAATAATACAGAAATCTCTTATGTGAAATAACCAAAACTGTTTTATCTTTAGCAGAAAACTGTGTGTTCGTGTACAGTATGACCCTATCACTCACAGTACAGTTAGAAGCTGATTGAGAAAGTTTTCAGGACCTTTAAAACTTGTAATAACAACTTATTGTGTTTCTACTTACAATTTATCACCCACTGTAAAATCAGAGGATCCTGTCTGTTTGAATAAAACAGAGGAAGGAGTGTGAAAACTTTACAGTCACCTGTTAATCTACGACGTGTGTGATGCCTGATTATTCTGACAATTCGGACTCACCAAAACAACACACCGCTGTTTGGACTGATGATAAAACAGCCAACTAAAACATCAAACACTTGCAAACACGCAGCTGGCATTTAGGCAGACAGACATTAAAAGATCATTCCTCAATTATTTATAAAGCTGTTTATGCAAGTCTAAAAAAAAACCACATCCGGCTATAGAAACAGTATATGATTGCTGTGACATTCAAAGCTCAGTTTTGGATAAAAACTTGTCTTTAGTCTTTTGAAAAATGATAAGGACAGAGGCAGACAGGAAGCAGCAGCTGTCAGATGCTTTCATCCTTTGACATTTGTATCCCACAAGGGAGACGGAGGGGCGGAGAGAACAAGCGGAAACACGACCGAGCATGAGACACAATTACACCTGTTCAGCCAAACATGAAACAGTCCTTTAGTTTTGGGCTCCCCGAGCTGGTCCGAGCTGAAAGTACATCATCCCCAGACAAGCTCCTTCCCTCTGTTTGATTCCTTTCAAACATTAAGCCGCTGTCGAGGATTTGGGACAAGGATTAGTGCCGAATGCTCAAATGGGCTCTGAGTTCATTTGGACCCGTATTGGTATTTTCTGTAGCGTGCAACTGACAGTGAAATATTCAACATGTCAGATTGTCCTGAGTTGTCACCCAGAACGCTCACTCGTAGCACAAACATATCAACTAACTACGCTGAGGCGCGGTGGGAAACAAGCATATTTGGTCACGGGAGAAAGAAAAAGTGCAAGTGTGATATTATTTTGAGTGTGATGGGTGACTCTATACGCTAGTCCCAAACAACACTTTTCACCAAACAGCATGGATATTTTCCTCAAAGCAGGCAGTAGGATGGGTTTTGTTTCATTTTTTTTCCTTTCAGATTAAAAAATTCCAGTTTTTCTTCTTAATTGTTACCCACCACGATATGTCAAGTGGACACTCATTAGCAATGTTTACATACAGTTGCTTTTCCTGTCCATCAAACTGAGTGAAATGATCAATGTGATCCACTATTGACTGTTGGCTGGACCTCTCTGTGGGGTAGTATCCAGGCGATGATTACAAATGAACCTGATCACAAGCAAACTACATCACATAAGGAATTTATTGAGCTTTATCGGGCTTGACTAATCAACAAACATTTACACTCAATTTCACTCAAAATGTATTCACATTATATTTAACATGTTATGCAAATGTTATTTCCATATGTCATGGTCTAAATTTTCTTTCAAAGAATGCTCTACCATGCCAGGAACATAATGATGGTCCTTTTTTTGCCTAAAAACATTTATAATCAACATTATTATAATAATGATGTATCAAATGACAATGTGATGAACCTACAGAGAATTATCACCCGACTCTGCCGTTGTTCTCGGCATATGCAGCTTTATAGTGAGTTTCACCTCATTGTTTAGCTGTGCGGCAACCGATTCACTCTCACCGCTCTCATAGCATTACTTCCAGCTGCAGCTGACAGCTGTTTTTATCAAAAAATCTCTAAAAACCCACTGTACCACACTGTGGGGGGAAAAATCAATACAGCATAGTACTGCGATAATTTCCATGGCAATACTGTATCGGTACACAGACGCCAAGTATTGATCTATTATTATATATTTGTTGGTCAGTTTGGCTGCTTGACATTTTGCAGCAATAAAATTGAAGTGAGATGAACAAACAGAAATTTATCTTTTTAGATAAAACAGATGTTGACAAAGTTATATACATAAGTATCGTGATGATATCGTATTGTGAGGCCTCTGGTGATTCCACCCCTACTGTACACTACCTGCTTAGTAACAAACAGCAGACAGACACAGAGACTAGTGGAGCCTTTAGCAGCTAAAGAATCACATATTTACCTCAGGAGACCAAAACAGAGATAAAAGAGAGTAAATAAATGTAAGTAAGTGAATATTGGACTTACATTTTCCAGATGGCCAGAAACATGACTAGAATAAATAACGACTAGAGGGGCACTCGGAAGCACAGACCTTGGCCAAAGCATTCTATCTCACAATGTAAAATTTTCAATGTTGAATTTTCCCAGACGGGAACTACATTACATTCACCACATGAAAGCAGCACAAATGCCCTTTCTCGCAATGTTGTCCACAGAGTTTTTCTTTCACATGGATTTTTGCCTTACTAAGATTTGATGCTTGAAAAACCACCTCATTAAACTTTTGGGAACTATTCAGTGTGTGATCTACAGTATGTCTCTTTTTCCTTAAGATTTTTGTAAACATTTAGGATTTGTGGGATTTGTCTAAAACATGTTGTGGAATTTATTCTATTGTGTAGGCCTACTCATTTTTCAAAATATGTTCAGGAGAGCTATTTTCTGTTTGAATAAGTCCCCTGTTTTAGCTGCAGAATAGTTCATGGGCTGTGAAGAACTGCTTATTCATAAGAAACAAATCAAAGGATTGCTTGCTTTCACATATGGCCGTGTGTGTGAAAAGATGATAATGGCCTTCTGAACCTACTAGAAGGTGTAGCAGGCTCCTTCTAACCCATGAGGCTGATAACCACTGATAACACCCAAGTAATCGAGCGATAACATTCGTAACAGGTGTGTGCTGCTGGAGCTTAAATGGAAATAGACGATATTAAAGCACATATGATTCAGTGTCTGTCTCTTGTTTCTGTCTGCACTGAATGACAGAATGTAGAGAAAATAATGGATGGAGAGACGCAGAGGAAGGCATTTACAGTTGGAACCATGTGTACTCATCTCTCCTGTTGTGTGGTCGCATCTGTGACCGAGCTTATGTGTGTTTGTGTGTCCGTGAGAGAGAGAGAGAGAGAGAGAGAGAAAGAGATTATGCAAAGAGGGAATGAGTGCATGAAACAGGGAGGGAGGAAAAGAAAAAGGGGAAAGAGAAATTGGGTCAGTGATCTACAAACCAAAGTATTATGTTAGCGTCAAATTATTCACCCCATTGCTGAGTTTTTTTCTGTTTATCTCTTTAGATATTAATTTCCGTGTTCAATTGTATTTGTATTTTTTTTCTCTTAACAGGATTTAATTTTATTTGCGTGTAGCCTTTGCTAAGCCAATCCTTTCCCCCATGTCATCCTCTATATTTTATTTATTTATCTTTCTTCTTTTTTGTGTTATTGTCTATTTTTGTTTTTTTTCATTTCCTCATTCTTTAATTGCCAGGTCATGACTGAAATACATTTTTTTGTAATGTATGCAAGCACACAAGAAAATGACAATAAACTAAATCTTGAAATAACTATTAATGTTTTGTTCAAAATCAGGTTTCTGGTTAAAGTATTTTGGCACCTACCCAAGTAATTACCCAAAGATTCTCAGTAGCTCTCAATGTGTAAGACAGCTGCAATTTATGATTTTTTTTTTCATATAATTATTTTCAGATTATTTGCTCAATTTTCCAATGTATCATTTAGCCTATAAAATTTCCATAAAAAGATGCTGATCTCAATTTCCCAGAGCTCGGCATGACATTTACAAAGTGCTTGTTTCTTGTCTGACCAACAGTCTCAAACCCAAAGCTATTTAGTTCATGATGATATAAAACAGAGAAAAGTGGCAAAGATATTTTTTGGGGGGGATTTTTGCTTTAAAACAGTTAATCGATTATCAAAGTACATGTTGTTGCAGATTCATTTTTGTGATGATGGAATAATCAATTAAGTAATAAATTCAGCTCTTATTTGTGAGTTGGTTTAGTAAACGTGTATTGCTTATATATGTCACTGTTACTGTAATACACTACAATATCCTAACTGTTTGTTAGTGATTTTTTTATCACCAACCCTCACTGTAACTCCTCGGTTTTCCACTTCTCCTCCTTCCTCTCTTACTTGTTCAGATGTATGATGTAAAGGCATCTGTGTCTCTGCTCATACTGGCCATGAATTGTCTACTGTCTGTGTACTTCATAGCTGGGAGATGGATAGATGTAGCCGGCTGGGGGGATGGGGTTTTGCAGATCAAGCAAGAGGGCAGAGGACTTACTCTCATTGGCTGCTGTAATTGTGTGGATGAGGATGTGAGGAGGAGGGGGTTGAGTTGCTGCCGGAGCTCGTAACGGCGATGAGAGTCTCTGTAGCAAAGTCATGTTTCGTGTCAGAGCTGTAAGAGAACACGTCAGGTAATGTGCAGCCGGGACATAAAAGATGGAGGAAGGAGGATATTTCCCTGTCCTCTTTCGCTCTCTGTTTCCTTGTTTTTCACCCATCATCTGGTACTCATATACCTATTCTACTGTTCATCCTACAACCGTTTTGGGCCATCCATTTCCATGTTCACTTCTTCCGCTTTTCTATTATATTCTCCCTCTCTTAACATCCTTTTACTTCTCTCCATCTCCCTTTTTTTCCCCTCTTCACACCTGTTTGAAAGCAAAGTCAGCTCTCTAAGACAAGTGAGAACACGGAAAGCCTTTTATCTGTTTATTCTTTACCCTCTTTCACATCTTACCTTCTTATCTTCTACTCCCCGACACCATCTAGTATATACACACATGCATCCACACACACATACAGCAAGTCAAATTTAATAAATGTTCTTGACAAGGTTATATAAACAAGGTGAGGGGTTCACTCCCATTGACCATAAAGAACACACACACATCCTCTCTCATCCATCCCTGTTTAAAAACACATGAGAGGATCCTTCTCTAAAGCTGCTGGGGCAGGTGTTATCAGGTGTGCCATTTACACACTCAAAGATACAAGAAAGGCTCACTGTATGAGAATACACACACTCTACATTTAGCTCACAGACAAAGGGAACTCTTTTTGAACGATGCAACCTTTAGTTGACACTGCTTTAGGCGTTCACACACACATACACACAGACACACACACACAGACACACACACACAGACACACACACACAGTGTGAAAATGGCAGCAGACCAACCCTGAGGCAGTATTCATAATGTTCTCAGAGACTTGCTCAGGTCTCTACTCAGGGCTGTGGCAGGCAGCAGCATGAAATGTGTGCTACCTTGACCTTAGCGCTCAGCTGTCCTGCTGTTGACATTAACAATTGGCACATTTCACAGATTTTTCCACCGTAAAACACATCAGTTCAGGAAAATGACCTGCAGGTTTAAATGGTATTTTCTGTGTGTGTGTGTGTGTGTGTGTGTGTGTGTGTGTGTGTGTGTGTGTGTGTGTGTGTGTGTGTGTGTGTGTGTGTGTGTCGCTCATGCTAGAGAAGGAAACATATGCATGCTTTGATTTTAGATTTTTAATGGTTTGCATCGCTTGATTTGAGGATAATCATACAATGTATTATTAATGTGTTAATAATAGGATCCCTACTGACTTTCTGCTCCATTTCCTGTTTTATTAGGAAGTAACTACACATATTTCATGCGGACTATAATGGGTTTTGGTGAAAATAATTTTAAAATTTAATTTAAATAAAGTTTAAATTTAAAGAAAAAAATCCCACATCTTACAGCTGATTAATTTAGTTTAGCAAACACAGGGAAAAACAAGTAGTCTGACTCTGTCCCAAAGCTCACTACTAAACTAATTAACATGTAACTCATTTGTTTAATTCATACAAAAACAAAGTGTAAAAATGAAACATAGTGGCTAGGCTAGCTGTTCCCCCTGTTTCCAGTTTCTGTGCTAAGCTAAGCTAATCAGCAGTTAGCTTCATATTTACTGTACAAACACGAGTTACATGGATCTTATCATCTAATTCTGCAAGAAAGCGAATAAATCTATTTCCCAAAATGTCAAACTATTCTTTTGAAACGGTGGTAGAGGGTCAGTGTGGCCATTTTGAACTTGTGTGTGCTGACTGGTGGTTTTGCTGCTGTCTGCTAACGCGAGCCACTTCCTCTGTAAACACAAGTAAATGACTGTGCTGGACGAAGCCAACAACAAACAACAGGCTGCTGTGTTTTAAATGAACTTTTGACTCAAAGAGAACCACAAGACAAGATTAAATTCATGCTTTACCCAAACATAGCTTGTGTGGTATTGGACTTTGGGACCAAAACAATAAAACTGTGAATTTCACGAAATGCTGTATATTATTTATGTTTCTTTTTGATATTGGTGACTTCTGAGCTGAGGTCATGATGCAGGTCATGAAGACTGTCTCTCCATGCAAGAGAAGTTAATAGAAGTTCATAGATGGTCATTTAAATTGAATCAAGGATGTGGAAAATATTTTTATTTAACTACCGTGCTTTTGTTTTATTGATATCCTTAAAGTATTTCTTCTTCATTTATACTATATTTTCTAATTGACACACCATGTATGTACACATCTCCTTATCAATGAATCTGACAAAACTATCTTATCTCCAGGCCCACTTAGAGTGAACACTTTATTTATTTGATTGTAAACTGAGAATGACGTTCCCTCGTGTCTCTTTGTGTCTCTCTGCAGCTTGTCCGGTGGGCTACTTCAAGTCCGTTGCGGGCTCCATTCCCTGCTCGGTGTGTCCCTCCAACAGCAGAACCAGCCAGGAGGGATCGAGTGTGTGTGAATGTCGCAGCGGATTTTACCGGGCAGCCAATGATGCCAACTCTTCTGCATGCACAAGTGAGCTTTGTTGGTTTGTTTGTTTATGCTCTCTGGGAAGTGTCTCATTGGTCATTTGTCATCTACTCAGACTGTGAGAACCGAGATGCACACTCAGTGACCTTAATCTTTTTTTGTCACAATTTAATGGAAATTTAATTCCACCAGCAGAAAAAAAACTGTTAAGTATGTAGTTTCTCTGCTCACTTAGCTTAAAATGTGTCATGGCCAAACTTTTGTTTTATAACATTCTTTCCATTACTCAACTTGGTTAAATGTCTTTGCCAGCAAGCAGCTTCTTTCATATCTTAAACTTTTCAGCAGATGCTTCCATCCAAGTGTCCGCCGCTTACATTATGTATGTCAAACCCCTCCCATTCTCTCTATCTTCTCCACAGCTCCTCCATCTGCTCCGGTCTCTCCGTCCTGGGAGTATGAGAGCGGCGATGGTGGGGTGTCCATAAGGTGGCGCCCTCCAGTGGAAATGGGAGGCCGCAGCGAAGTGTGGTACGGGGTGGTGTGTCGCATCTGCCCCTCAGCCACCTTCACCAACCCGGCGGCGTGCTCCTGGTGTGGAGAAGGCGTCACCTTCAGCCCCGCCCAGACAAACCTGAAACAAACCAAGGTCACCCTCAACAACCTGCTGACCAGAGTCACTTATCTCATACAGGTACTGTGGAAAACTGTCTGTTAAAGGCACAAAACACTCTTCGGTTATCACCTTGTAAATAGTCGAAAACTCTCTCCGAGAGTTGGTTTTACAGTAAAAGTGTTTTTTTGCACTGTTCTGAGTTAATGTTTGGACTGAATCAATGGGGACAGTTGGAAGCTGTTTTTAAGAACTTTTCTGTGAATGGTGAAACATTTCAAAGATTTGCAACACTGTAGAATGAACCCTTTAGAAATCCTTGTGAAATCAGTGTCTATTTATTGGGCTCAGCACCTGGACAAAAAAAGTGTTTTACACACTGATTGCTGAAACATTTCCTGGAGCCACAGATGAGGCAGGTCCTCTGCTGTAATATTCCATAAGCTCCACATCAGCAGAATACACTGTCACATTTATTATTTAGCTTGGGGAAACTCAACTAAATCATGGCTTATTTCTTATTCATAATGGGCAGATATTTCCCATTTACTGGTGTTTGTTGACTGGCCAACAGCTGCATGTGTCAGGCTTTGTTTCTCAAACACGGAAGCATGTCATAAAAGTAAATAGAAAAAAGCTTTGTATGTCACGGCTGTGTGTTCTTTTTATTGACAGGTGCAAGCCATGAATGAGGTGTCAGCTTTGAGTCCTTTTCCAGCTCGATACACAAGCATCAATTTCACTACGAGCCAGTCAGGTGAGCACATAACAAAGAGAGGATGAAAAAGATGAGATGAAAGAGAAGAGATGCTCTGATGATGATGTTTGTGTAGATACTGTATTGTATGTGTATGTCTGAAGTTTCTCTCTCTCTCGCTCTCTCTCTCTCTCTCTCTCTCTCTCTCTCTGTCTGTCTCTCTCTCTATTTCATCTTTCTTGCTCCTGCTCTCTGGACAGGAGGTTGCTCGAGGTTACAATATCCTGTCAGATCCCATTATAGTCACTGTGGAGGAAGAAAGGCAGAACTGAGAGATGGGAAGACAAAAAGACAGACAGAAAAAAAGATGAAAGTAGATGAGTGGGAATAAGTCAGGAGAATGGGACATTGTTCAGACAAAGTACACTATGATGAGATTTTCCAAGAAACTGATCAAGATTGATTAAAGGTCTCCATGAACCTAAATTATCTAATACCTTCTTTTATCTGCTCCCAGAAATGTCCCTTTAAGTGGTCTGGCCAGCCAGCACAGTGACTGCAACTAGATCCTGCTTGGTGCTCCATAAAAACTCCACTTACATGCTCTAAATATCCTCTCCAAGTTCTGTAACACTGCCCCCTTCTGGTCACCATCACTTCAACACAACTCTACTGTTTTATTGTTGTGGGATGATGGGGTTAACTGATTGATCATCATATCTCTTAGGGGAACTTTATTCCAGCTCATACATCAGTCACCTCTTCTCTCCCACAGTTCCCAGCACAGTTCCTATGATGCACCAGCTGAGCAGAGCCCCAGACTCCATCACTCTCTCGTGGCCTCAGCCCGACAGGCCCAATGGAGACATCCTGGAGTACCAGCTTAGATACTATGACAAGGTACACTCAGTGAATAGTCGCACACATACATGCAAACATGCGGCACAACCGCCCAAACTGGCACACAATAGTCACCACAAAATGTCCTCCTTCTGTGTCCCTCAGGGTTCAGATGTGGACAGTGCAGCGAGTGTGTACAGTGAGACCAACACGGTGACCGTCAACTCTCTGATCCCCGGCTCCATCTACGCCTTCCAGATCAGAGCTCGGAATGAACGGGGCTACGGCCCCTATAGCAACACCATCTACTTCACCACGCTGCCTCTAGGTACAACACTCATTTACTGTAATACCAGGGACACTGGTAGCAGGCCTTAATAATGTACAGAAAAGGATAATTTATGAGAGTAAAATGACGAATGATGATGAATATTATTAGAACAGTTTAATCAACTAGTTATTGAGAGATACAGCAGGAAAGAGTAGTAATAGTCAGTTTACTACTGAAGAAGTGATGTTGACCACCTCGGTATGAACACGGCAACTAACTCTTTCTTTTCCAACGATGTTCTCTAAAGTGGTTGGACCATCTTCTTTTATTAGAAAGCTTCCTGAGTTCAATTGAATCTACTTTAATTCTACTTTAAGGGATAATCTTTATAGGAAATCCTCAGAGATTACTTTACAAGTAAAATTAAAAACTGTGGGCTATTCTGTAATTGAGTGTGATATTCAATCCAGATTCTACTGTAAGTGAAAATAAAATGGCTGGTTTTAAAGTGTACTCATTAAAGAACAAACACATACAAAAATATACTGAGTTACAGTAACAACAGTGTTTGTAATTTTCCAGCTCTCGAAACCGTAAATGACAAAAACGCTGTCTCAGTGACACATCAACAGCTCATGGTATTCTCACGTTCTCTCCCACAGAGGAACATTCACAGCAGATCCAGAATCGACTTCCTCTGCTGGTTGGATCAGTGATGGGCGGTGCAGCATTTCTCCTGGTGGTGGCAGCGATTGTGGTCGTGGTGGTATTTCGCAGGTAGGTTGACGATCCATTATCATGATCAGACATATGATCTGATTTTTTTTTTAATCACGAGCACATTCCTGCATTTTCTTTGCTTTTTCATGGCAGTAAGAGGAGGGAGAGTCCGTACAGCGACAGACTGCAGAGGTACATCAGTAACCGAGGTGAGCATTAGCATATTTGATTTAATGTAATTTAGTTTAAATTCATTATTTCTTTTAAAGCAAGATATTTTCTTAGTGCAAAAGGCCACCTATTATAACAACATTGTTTACGATTTGGAGGCAAAGTGCATAATTAAGCTCTGTTACTAACAAAGTTTTGGTTTTTATTTGGTTTGTTTCTTTTTTGTTTGTTTAACAAATATTTCAACCAGTGGATGTTTTATAGATGTAAAATAATTCACCACGTCTGTGTATCTTTTATAGTGTAGTGTAGTCTCACAGATCATTCCTAGTATCAGGACAATACATGTTCTACATGTGGAAAGTAATGGGATAAAAAGTCAGAGTTAGGTCTAAAGTCATGCCTTTATATTCCAGGTGGAGTTAAGTATTATGTGGACCCATCCACATATGAGGACCCCAGTGAGGCTGTCAAAGAGTTTGCCCGTGAAATAGATCCCACTCATCTTAAGATTGAGGAGGTGATTGGTGCAGGTAGGCCTGTTTCTCTCTTTTCTCCTCCGCAGCGCAGTGGAGGAAGGTCTGGCAATGCAAGACTATGTGATAAGTATCAACACAGTGTAATCGGTTCCACCTCCTCTCTTCTCCAGCCCAGTTTGGGGAGGTTTCTCGTGGCCGCTACCGTCCACTGGGTCGAAGGGAGGTGCTGGTAGCCGTGAAGACTCTACGCTGGGGGGCGTCTGACAGAGAGAAGGGCATGTTCCTCAGTGAAGCAGGGGTCATGGGACAGTTTGACCACCCCAACGTACTGAAGTTGGAGGGTGTGATCACTCGTACCCCCCCAGAGAGGATCATCACTGAGTTCATGGAGAACGGGCCCTTGGACGCCTTCCTCCGGGTGAGACCACAACACCCTGTCTCCATCTTTGGCATTTTGTTAGTACTGCACACGTTTCACTTCACTATAAAGCAAAAAATCTCTTCCTCTCCTCTCCCATTCTTCTGTGCCCTGCCTCCATCCTGCCCTCCTAACTCTTTCAGGAGAACGAGGGCCAGTTCAGTGTCCTCCAGCTTATCGGGATGCTCAGAGGCGTTGGTGCAGGGATGCGTTACCTCTCCGAGAGAAACTTTGTCCACCGGGACCTGGCGGCTAGGAACGTGTTGGTCAACTCCAACCTGGTCTGTAAAGTGTCTGACTTTGGCCTGTCCCGGCTCATGAGGGGCCTGGACCACAACATACCTACATATACTGCCTCACTGGTACGAATTGGAAAATTGAGTGGTTTTTAATGGTCCTGATTTGTGGTTCCAATGTAACATAATTCACTAATTCATCCTCCATCAGGGCAGTAAGATTCCTGTGAGGTGGACGGCACCAGAAGCCTTTCAACATCGCAAGTTCAGCTCAGCGAGTGACGCATGGAGCTTCGGCATACTTATGTGGGAAGTGATGTCATATGGAGAGCGTCCATACTGGGACATGAGCAATCAGGAAGTGAGTATTTAGGAGAATGTTGCTTGAGCAGAGGAAGTCATAATCAATTAGTGATGGAAATGCACTCAAATCCTTTGCTTAAGTGCGAGTTTAACTGCTACAGTGCAATAACACGCCATTAGAAGTCCTGGGTCGCCCTGGTGGCACCAACCATGAGTCTCAACATCCGCTGTTTGCATTCAGCCAGAGACCTCTGCTGCATGTCGTTACCGATCCGTCTCTCCCCTCATTTTCTTTCAGCTGTTGAAAAAAGGCATTAAGATACCCCAAAAAAAATGAAAAAAGTAAAAGTCCTGCATTCGATATCACTTAAGCTGAGGTTAAAGTAAAGAAGTATTTAAAGTTAAAGTTATTGTTGCATTATTCATATTAAATATTTTTATATTATAGCAGCTCGAGTGGTACAATTTACTGCTTTTATGTGTTGGGGATAGTGTTCAAAGCCCAATCAGGCAATGATTAAATAATTAAAAATACAAAGTAAGATTACAAATACACAAACAGATGTATATAATAAAAGTAAAAATAAAAAATATTTATATATTATACAATAATGAAAACAAATTTTAGAGGTTATTTTATGTTAAGTATGTGTTATGAGCAGCCACAGCCCTTATATTAACAAAGTAAACTATAATATTTTCCTTTTTTAGTGGAAGAAAAGTGTAATGTCTTAAAACATGGGACTACCAGTACCAGACAGCTACTTAAATAAATGTACTTCACCACCATCCCCCTCCTCTTGATTTAACAGATACATTTAAGTGGTGACAAAATGCCAAGCAGCTGGAATTTGCAAAATGTTCTCTTATCCCTCTTTACAAGCCCTCAGTGGTCTGTGACCTTTTATGTAAAGCAATTACACAAGACTCCTCACACCATCTGCTCATGTCTAATGTCTCTCTCACTGTCTCTGCAGGTGATGAAGGCAGTCGCAGACCAGTATCGTCTCCCTGCCCCCCACAACTGCCCCTCCAACCTCCACTCTCTGATGCTTCAGTGCTGGCAGGCTGATCGAGGGGACCGGCCAGGCTTCGACACACTCCTGTCCTCCTTGGATCGGCTCATCAGGCACCCTGCCTCCCTCAAGGTGGAGCCAACTCGGTGAGACACCAGCTTTTGGCAAAACATATCAGAGGCAGCGGGTGATGAAACAATCAGCTGTATTTATGGACCCTCACGCTCTCATTTGTGACATTCTCCCCCCCCCTTTACAGAAGCTGCTCTCAGCCCCTGCTGAGCCCCACGCCCACAGACTTAACGTCAGTGGCAACAGTCAGTGATTGGCTGAAGGCGCTGAGGATGGAGCGATATCAGGATGAGTTTGATCAGGCAAACCTGGACACATTAGACAGAGTCAGCATGCTCAACATGGAGTGAGTATAGATGGTTATTACTGTAATGTTCAGTTAAAGAAGAAGAATAGTGACTTTGTGTTTGTTTTTAATCTATGACTGTAACTGAAAATGATGTAGAGTTTATGTTACTGCCCACCATTTCCCAAAGCATATCTAAGGATAGATGTCCTACCCTTTAGGCAGCCTTTTGTTTTCATCAAGGTTTGTTTTAACCATTTACATAATTTGTGAATGAAACACTTTTGGGCAGTGTTTAAATCGTGGATGTCAGTTTCCTGGAAGCTACAACCAAGAAATACGTTCTTATCACTGTTTGAAACTGTCTGTTTGAAATTTGTATATTTCTAAAGGCAGTTTTCATGACAGCTGAGCAAACTCTCTGTTCTTTTTTCAAGGTCAAGAGGGAATTTTCATGCTCAACACTTTGTATATTTTTACAAACTGAGTAAAAGCTGAACTGAAATGTTCATTTTTGACCTTGGAAACAGCAACTTAACAAGAAAATTCTCAACACAGGGTCCACTTACTCTGTGTTTCCGAAGCTTACAGCCACATCTTTTGGCCTTCCACAGCAGACAGAATCGATCAGTTATCATGTAGATGGTTTAGTTGTTATCAGGTGACCAAGGTACAGACATTTGTTCACGTTCATATATCATTCATATCATTATATGGGGGGAGATTGACTGTTTAAGGATCTTTGGCTTTGGATATGTATGGCCCCCTTGACATTTCTTAGTTTTACTTATTAATAAAGCTTTAGTGCGTAACTTTTTTATAGTAATGAATGTCGGTTACATTCAAGCCATTGCCAAATGAGTTGCTACAAAGCTAATTAAGACTATCAGCTCCACAAAAATCTCTCTGTATTTCTCAGCATGGCTGTGTTTAGAAATTGGTGTCGTCCGGAGTGAAGATAATGACCTCTTCTGAAGAGTTCATCATGTTTTTTTTAATCCTCCTGTCCTCCTTGGCTACGTAGCAACTGTGTGGAGGAGGGGTGGGGGTGGTGCGCGATCATAGAAGGCATGCGTCATGCGGATGCGCTGACAAAATTGTTGTTATTACTTAGAATTCCTCATGGGGGCGACAGAAACTACGCACTATAGCTTTAAATTACTTTGATAAGTAGGTAGGTGAAACTCTATGTGTATGTCACTTTTAAAAGGCGAATAGTAGGAAAATAAATTGGATTTCAATGAAATAAATAAAGAAATAAAGAGAAGCCAAAGTATTAAAGAGAAGCTTTAAGACTAATGAGTTTAAGCGTCAGTAAAATACCTGTGCTACCACAGGCTTTTATGGACTAACACATGTAAACCCACCAGTACTGTCCTTTTCAGTATCAGGTAGGGCAAACAACAAGCTCAAGTGTTGAACTAAACTCCCCGGTTCATCTGCTCTCTTCTTCAGTGATGTCCAGAATCTCGGGGTGAACCTGCTGGGGCACCAGAGGAAGATCGTCAGTGCAGCCCAGCAGCTCAGAGCCTATCTGACGCAGGGGCAGGTGGAGGTGTGAAATCCACCCACAGAACAACCTGTGCCACAGATTTCTGTGGTTTTCACCTTCCTCATTTTGATGGAGCACATTTTAAGCCAAAACAAAAAGAGAATCAGCTTTTGTTTGAAGAAAAGCATTGAGTGCCACTCTGTGTATTCTTCTAAACTTCAACCGACACTACAACCAGAAGGGGGGAAAAAGAGGATCAGACTTCCTGCCAGTCACTCATGTCACGACTAATAACAGAGGAGGGATGCACTATGGGAGCTGCATTTCAGGTCAAAGTGAAGTTAGGGTGTTGCTGAGGAGAAGGAGGACTTTAAAGATTCCTCAATGTTTTTCACTAGATTTCACTTTATTGTTGTCTGCCTTCTTCTCTCCTCACCGATCTCAATCCTACCTCTCACCTTCTCTTCCCACTACTGTCCCCCCTGAAACTTTTCAATTTCCCCACCCTCATTGGTACAAAATAAACTATAAAAATGTTTTTGTTAACATACTTATGGAGATCTCTCCACACAAAGAATTGCGTGAAGACAATCAAAGCCTTTTTCAAATTTTTTTTTGAGTTGTTTGTAAAGTTGTATCACTTCCTCTTTACTTAAAACACCAAATGCTGAGACTGTTAGCAAAAAAAGAAAACAGTGAACTACCTAGCAGCCCATGGTTTACCTGCCCAAGGTATTACCATTAGCTTTTAGAAAAATGTACAGTTTGTTCAATTGTTCCAACAAAATAATATAAACCACCAGACCAAAATCAGTACTGCAAACCCCAAGGTTAGATATGAATCACTGCCATGACATTGTAAAAACTAGAAAACAAAAAAATACCATGTTTCCCTCTTTTAAAGACATATCCAGGGTTTGAGAGCAACTCAGTTTGTAAAACTCACTCTCGCTCTCATGTCTCTCAGCGACAACAGAGCTCATGTACTGTAAAACTACAAACTTCACTTCAGCTGCAAACACAAACGTCCATCTGCGATGAAGACAGAACTGAACAGCACCCACCTTTGTGTGTACATTTCACACTTCACCTTTTTTTGTTGTTAAATTACTAGAGTAAAGACACTGAGTCATTGAAGCGTTGTGAATGTGTGAAATGGGAAAGACGGACAAAATCGGATCTGATTTACACTTGAAGGAAGGAGGCGAAATGCTTTGTAAGTATGTACCTGTGTGTCTGGGCTGTACATGACGCTGTGTGTGTGTGTGTGTGTGTGTGTGTGTGTGTGTGTGTGTGTGTGTGTGTGTGTGTGTGTGTGTGTGTGTGTGTGTGTGCGTGCGTGTGTGTGTGTGCATGTGGTGCGTGTGCATGTGTGTCAGGCTGCACACATTAGCTGTGTTTACTTGTATGAGTTTTCACCACTATTCCATAATTGTGCAAATTTGTAAAATAAATGATATGAGTTTATTTAATATGTTGGTATTGTCTTCTTATTTTGTGTGTTATCTACCCTAATCAAACCTTATTGTTTTACCAGGCACTCGAGTTAAGAAAAAAAGAAGATAATATTCCAATTGGTATTTGGGGGTAAATTTATGAAAGAGAAAATCATGAAAACAAGCTGTTATGTAGTAAAGGTGTACAAGTTAGTCCCGTCATGTAGCAACAAAGGCCCACACACTGGAAAAAAAAAAAAAAAAAAAAAAACGTATTTACATTTAGATACATGTATTACATTTCAAAAAGGTGAACAAGAGTCAACAGCCATGCTAGCAGCTCTGTCAGGATGTACTTGCTAGACAGCAGTGTTTTAAGCTAAATGCTAATGTTGGCATACTAACATGCTTGTCACTATTGCATTATGAATCCCACTACTTTTCTTGACATGAGTGGTTAGACAGATGGGTGAGCTTAGCATTGATCTTGAGTGGTTATGGTTAGGATAGTCTGGATCGACGGAAGTACATTTCCAGGATAATTGCCTGCCGCTCACCTTCCGCTCTCTGTGTTGCTGTTCTCAAAATCCCTTCGCTTTGGGAAACAACAACAAACTTCGAGCAAGCAAGCTACACGCTGACATTTTTTTTTCAAGTTTTGAAGAAAATTTGGATCGTGCAATAAGGTAGGCCTGCTTGGTTCTTTCGGGGAATGTTTGTAAAGATTTACAAATAATATGTTTACAGCATTCACTATCTAACTGGGACGTTTGGTGACCGATATGAGAGGATTGCTATGGATGAAGTACACACGTACACACAACAGTTTAGTTAAAGTTAACAGTTACATTTAATATTGTATGGCATTTTCTTTTGCAGTGTGAAAATGTTCTAGCATAAAAAGTTCCTTCCCGAGACTATTCTGCACAGCCACCACCGCTGCCGGAGGAGCTTAGCACCACCCAAAACAACTGTCACAGTCGCATTTCTATAAACTTTAAAGAAATGCAAACAGCCCAGAGTGTTTGTTTTTTTACTCCTATCCTAGTATGTATGTGTGGTGTAGCGAGACTTTAGCTGACTCCACAGCGCTGTGGTGATAGGTTTGGCAATGCGAGACTACGCATCAGATAAGTACCCAATCCGTACCGGAAACCTGTTACATACTGGTAAAGTGGTCTATCCGGACCATGTTCATTCGAGGTCAAGGCTTAACCTCAACCATCTTTGCACATGCGTTGAACAAATCGGGTTTCCAGTACGGTTCGGGCCACAACAATGCTCACAATGATCATGCTCACCTGCTGATGTTTAGCAGGTATAATGTTTATCATGTTCACCATCTTAGTTTAGTGTGTTAGCATGCTAACATTTGCTAATGGCAATACATCTGATAAATGTTGAGATGTGATGAAATCATTTTTTTGCTTATCTAACGTTAAGTAGAAAATATAGGAGAAAGGTTTTACTGGACGAGAGTCAGCACAACTTGCATTCACATTTTCAACACTTAATGAAAAGCAACTTATAGTTGGAGCATTTGTAAAAAAAATTTGTAGCATTTTTTAATAACATATCTCTCGTGGCCTGATAGGTTGGTGTTAAATATACACAACAAATGAACAGACAATGCATATATATATATATATATATATATATATATATATATATATATATATATATATATATATATATATATATACTGTAATGTTTAATAAACAGGTTCATGTGGTTCAAACTATAAATTCATGCAAGGCCATTTAATTCAGCTATGATTCATCCATGCTACCTTATTCTCTATATGAAGAAGCAGTGTACTTGAGAAATATATAAGCTTTAATGCAGCTACAAAATAAATAATAATACATTATATTTATATAGCGCTTTACATGGTACTCAAAGACACTTTACAGTAAAACCAGCACACCTTGATGTACTGATATCTCACCCTCACCATGTTAAAGAGTAAACTCCGTGTTATTCAGGTTCCACAGATCAGCAGGTTTGAGTAAAATCTGAGTTAGGGATCTGCTGGGATCAGCAGCAGGCCAAGAACAGACTGTTTCCCACATGTCCCGCTGTTGCTGATAGCACAGCAGATCTGGACTGATAGCAAGACCGCTTACACATTATTCTGCCAGTCCGATGCAGCTGGCATTGTGTTGTATTTTACTGTATCTAACTGTAATGTAGTAACTGGTCTTCATATTGTCTCAATGTGAGACTGCTACGTCTTTTTTACAAAGGCATGCTGAGTGGCCAAATATTGTTCAAACCCACAACTCACAACTTTATTTTAAATTATAGTCCATATTGTGACATTTCCAAACACAGAAAATATCCATTTGTTGAAAGTAAGCAAATACATCTACTAGTAGTATTGTACAGTACTACTTAAGTACAATGCTGAGGTACTTTTTCAGAAACAAGTTGGTTTACATAGAAAACAGCAGATCTTTTATTTAACTTTTTTGGACTCAATTCCAGACTTAGGTAAAGGATCTGAATATTTCTTTTATCACTGAGAATATCAAATGCTGAATTATAGAGAATTATGAGAATAATCTTCCATTTAATGTCATTGTGCGATCAGAAAATAAATGGCAATTGAGAAAGATTGAGAATATGGAAAGTTTAGGGGTTAAGTTAAAGTTTATGTTATAGAAAGCTAAAGTTATATATATGATGACTGCATGTTAAACCCCTTGAAAATATGTTGTGTTTGATGCTTTTGTTTTAATAATGATAATTGAGCTCTATTGTGTTAAGTCACTCTCAGGATCTGTCATACATGTACCAGAGATGTCTGTAATAGTTGTTTGCTGTGGTGTCTTGACTCAAATTAACAAAGTGTTGTGAAAGAACTGCTAGTACGTATGTCCAAAAACAGTAGACATGCAAACCACAAAATCATGTTTTTATGGTGTTATTATTTCTTTATAAAGACATTCACAGAGTGGAAACCACTGGTCTTTATGACACTACTTAAAGATGGTGCTCTCCGTCTGGTAAACAGCTATTATCTTCACAATACTAAATGACGGCCACATCGGCAACCATTAACAGGGCCTCCTATAGAGTCTTCCTAAACCCTGTTTATCCTGTGGTCGACCACCATTTATTAGTCATGACCCATAAATAGTGCAGCAAAACACCTGCAACACTACATCAGATAACCAGAGATGTTGTAAAAGTTGACTGATTCAGCAGTTTACAAATAATTGTGTGGAAATGAAATCTGTGATTCGGGTTCAGTCGGGTGATTTTTATTTATTTTTTTGCCAAATGAACTCTCCTGGAATAAAGACTGATAATTTCACAAAATGAAATGTAGCATATAGCTTTGTTTTCTGCATTGAGAGGTAAAGTGACATGATGTTTCTAGCCTGCAAATGATCATTATGGTCTTTGTAATGTGGCAATTACCGTGTTTGTGATCATTCCTGTTGACACATCAATGGTGCTTAACATGTTAAATCATTGTGAATGAAACTAGTTTGTGTTTGTACAAGATGTTGGAAAATCAGACATAATGTCCATAAATTACTCCACCAAACAATCCCAGTTTCACCTGGAGAAATCGGCCCACTAAAAGAAATAATGCAGCCTGGACAATTGTGCCGATGCCTCAATATTAGGTTTAAATTACAAACCCGGGTTCAGACATACAAACTTGCAATTTCCAAACAGGTTTCCTTTAATGGTTCACTAGAAACAATGACAGCAATGTGTTAATTGTCATGATGTTGCCAAATTGTCATAGTGGCCATGCAGGTTTTGGTGGTAGTTGGTGGAATGCAGATAGGCCTGGTGATAACAGTGAGATATACTAGGATTAGGAACTGGACCATTGTCACTGCATTTTTAAGGTGACAGAATACATACGATAATTTCAGATCGGCATGATAAAGTGAGTTGAACCTTAAAGTGCAACTTTCCCTGTGGGATTCCTGACCTGTGGTGAAAGTCTACCTGCTCATTACCACCTCACTCTCTCTGTCTTACCTGTCCACTGATCACTCATCCTCCCTCTCCAACCCATTCATTCTCAAGCCCTCCACATGTCTCCTCCCTCCTTGCTGAGGTCATATATAACCCAGCAAGGGTTTTCACTTCTCCTCAGGGACATTTTACAGGTGTGGTCTCCAACTTTGACAGAGTGTTATGACAGAGGTTGAGGAGCAGCACTTGTATTGTTTAAGGGTGAGATTGAGACACTTTCTTATTTTTTTGTTCATTTGTTTTATTGTACTTTATTTTGAAAACTGTATAAAATAGTCCATGTTAAGGCCTTTATGAAGCCTGTCTGATTCTACACTTTGTTTCATTGGTATGTTTTTTTAATTCACTGTTTCTCACTCTTTCATTTGTCTCTTCCAGTCAAACATCAGGTGTCAATGTCTCCGTCTCTGGCCAGATCTGCTCCGAGTGAGCTCAACCATTGGTGGAGCCAGCTGAGGTTTCGTCTTCAAAACAAGAAAGGATGGAACGAGATGTTGGATGAGACATTTCTGCTCCACACAAAATAGTAAGAAACTAATTTTCCACTGCTTCCAACAATGAATTAGACTGTGTCTAAATTAATGACATGCAGGTGTAAAGCCTAGTCTGTTTGAATTGAATACATGTGCTGTTTTTGTCTGTCCCTCAGCATAAATGACATTCCTCTCTTCTATGAGGCTAAAAAGAACAGTGTCGGCTCCATCAAGAAACTGCTGAGTTGTGCTTCCACTAATATCTTTGAGAGAGGTAAGGCCCTTTGCTGTGAACTGTGAATGTTGTTATTTCAGAGTAGTGCAGTGTCAGTTGTAATGTGTGAAATTGTAATCCTCTCACTCAGGGGCTCTTGGTGAGACAGCGCTTCATGTTGCTGTGATGGCTGATAACCTGGAAGCTGCCATGGCTCTGATGGACGGAGCTCCTGAACTCATCAACGAGCCTATGACGTCTGAGCTCTTCCAAGGTTGACACACAGAAACTTACAGACACAGAAACAAGCACAAACACACATCATGTGGTTTACATTTTAGTGTACATATTCACATGTAAACTTATCAGCTTTATGGTAACTAAGAAAATGAGGTAGAATGTATCAGACAGTATAAGATAAAATATTAAAGATGAAAGAGGATTGAGGGAAGTTTAACCCATTCAGTTTCTTGTGTTTTGTACTACATCACTTCAAATATGGATGTATTGCTCATTTTGTTTTATCTGAATAACAAGGGCTTCTTAAATCTTAAAATGAAGAAACATTTCATGTAAATAATTGTTTTTAAGATTTATGATAGATTATATACATGTAAAGTTTAGGTTCCCATCGAAAAAACAATTTACAAAAAGCATTTATTAAGATTCTAAAGGTGACGGAAGTTTTGTTTTTTATTTTTAATTGACAGCGAATATGAGCATTTGATAGCATTACAGCAAACATAACCTTTACACAAAGCTGTTATTACTCAACTTTTACTCCAGTCAAACCACTTTCTCACTTCGTATGAGTCAACGTTTTAACACCTAAAATGTGGATTTGACCACTGGTTACAGCTTAGCAAGATAACCAATTTTGCTCAAACAGGACTATTAACACAGAGACACACATGGGTTTAAAGGGGCACTATGCTTCGCTGTTTTCTCGCTTTTTGCTCACAGGTTTCTCTATAGAGCTCCCCCTACAGCTTCGGAATAGATATTTGGCAGCTCCTATGTTTACTTGTGTCTGACTCCTCGCTCAGTCAGTCTGCCGTTTCCTCTTTCTCTGTTCCACCGACAATGTTTTCCTAGCTTTCTGCTTCTTTTTTGCCGGCTCAGCCATGACGATAGTGTGAAAAACTCCATCGCTACCTTGTTAGCCGGTTCCTGAATGAGTGTATGTGTGCAGTGCCGTGAAGCAATTCATTGCATCGCGAGACTTGATATCACGCGATACTTCCTGACGCTGAGGCCCAAAGTTGCAAGGGTGATTTTTCAGCTCACAGGCGCTAGGGGGGAGCGAGACGACCATCATTCAAATCGAAAAAAGTCATATAATCCTTCCAATGACTCCGAAGCTGTTCAGTTAAGGTAAATTAAGCTAAAAAAAACTGCATAGTTCCCCTTTAATGTGAGCCTCACTTACACAACAGGTGAAATTAATAACAGTTGGGTTATAGTGGACTGATTTACACTGCTCTCTCTACTCTGTCTCAGGTGTTACTCCTCTCCACATCGCTGTGGTGAATCAGAACATCAATCTGGTTCATCATCTGATCAGTCGTGGGGGTGACGTGGCTACACCTCGAGTCACCGGTCTGTACTTCAGGAAGAGGATAGGAGGACTCATATACTGTGGTAAATCAGCATGCTTACTGTAAAATCGGGTAATGGGGTGGCTTTAGCCATAATGAACCACAAATTGCTTCTAATTAATGTGTATGCAAAAATGTATGTGTATGTGCGAAGTGACACAAAAACAGATGGTGTTTTTCAAAATGTACATTTGGTCAACAGGTGAGCACATCCTGTCTTTTGCTGCGTGTGCTGGGAACGAGGACATTATCTCCATGGTGATCGACGCAGGGGCCAGCACCAGGGGCCAGGATTACCGTGGTATGAAATACGTCCTCTTGTAGGAGAGTTACAGAGAAGAGTACAGTCTTACTTTACATCTTTCTTGATATTTTGATTATTAATGGCCTTCTGTTCTCTCTTCTTGTTCCTTGTCTACACTCTTTTTTTATTCACTTGTTTTTCTGTTTAGGTAACACAGCGCTTCACATTTTGGTTCTGCAGCCCAATAAGACGATTGCGTGCCAGGCCATTGACCTGATTATGGCACGCGATGCAGAGCTGGACCAGTCAGTGCCACTCGACATGGTGCCCAACAACCGAGGCCTTACGCCTTTTAAACTGGCTGCCAAAGAGGGAAACATTGTGGTGAGTGAAGCCCTGGGGGGGGCTCACAGTGTGAAATCCAAACATGAAAGGTGGAGCAGATTATTTCACTAATCCTATCCTCACTGCTGAGATTCCCTCTGTCTCTTTCAGGCGTTTCAGCACCTGGTTAATAAAAGGCGTGTAGTCCAGTGGAGTCTGGGCCCCCTGACCTCTAACCTGTATGACCTGACGGAGATAGATTCGTGGGCCGACGACATGTCAGTGCTGGAGCTCATCGTGGGTGGTCACCAGAGAGAGGTACAATACAAGATGCACTGTATTTCGGTGAAATCACTGACTGTTTGGACAGAAATAATGATGAATGATGTGATGCAGAGAAGAAATTAAAAGCTGATTTTGTTTTGTTGTCCAGGCAAGAAGGATACTGGAGTTGACCCCTGTGAGGCAGCTGGTCAGTCTGAAGTGGAACATGTATGGAAAACATTACTTCAGGTAAAGTTTGATATCTGTAGTCAAATATCTGAACCGTACAAATGTCCAGTCTTTTAACAGTGTTTTTATTTCTTTTATTTCTTTGTTTTTTCTTCATTTTTATTTCTTATTTTCCTGTGTCAGGCTGCTGCTGTTACTGTATCTTCTGTACATCGGGACCTTCACATTGTGTTGTGCATTTCGCCCTCTGAAGGACGCTCCAGAGAACTACACACAGTCAGAAATGGACAAAACCATCCGGGTCCAGAAAACATTTCATGTGTGTAAATTAGACATTTTAGTATGACCACATAAAACTATTTTTTATAAAAAAAAAAAAATATATATATATATATATATATATATATATATATTTATATATATATATATATATATATATATATACAGGACAATAAACAGTGGTGGAATGTAACTAAGTATATTTACTTAACAAAGTACATAATACTTTAGTACTACTATGTACTTTTTACTTCACTATATTTATTTCACAGCTATATATCACACAAATACTATGAACTACAAAAACTCTACTTTAGCTCATAGTTGGACTGTATCTGTTCATATGTATACTGTGCATGTGTAAATGTCAAACTGTGCACCTGCATATGACATGTAGTCTAATAATAATATGCTTTTAATATTAGTACATCTATATTTCCTCTCTCCATGCCTTAGGAGAGTTATGTGACACATGAGGACAACCTGCGGCTGGTGGGTGAGATCATCAGCATCCTGGGAGCTTTTGTCATCCTGTTGCTAGAGGTAAGTTTATGAAACATGCTTTATCTTCATACATACTGTGTATATGTATGTTGCACTGCCACGTTCACCTGTACTCCTTCTTCCAACAGATCCCTGACATACTGAGAGTGGGGGCAAAGCGCTATTTTGGCCAGACAGCACTGGGAGGCCCCTTCCATGTTATCCTGTGAGTCGAAAAACCCATCTTAGCAGTATAATAAAGCTCACTGTCCTGAAATACCCTTTAACCTCTCTGTTGTTGTTTTGACCAGTATCACCTATGCGTGCCTGGTGGTGCTGCTGTGTGTGTTCAGAACCTGCGACGTGCAGGGAGAGGCTGTGGTGATGGCAGTGTGTTTAGTTCTCGGGTGGAGCAATGTCATGTTCTTCGCCCGAGGTTTTGAAATGCTCGGCCCTTATGTCATCATGATACAGAAGGTAGGACTCAGTCACAGTGGTGCATGCTAGTGGAGCTCATGAGTCATGTAGAAATAGTAGTTTGTTACACAGACACGCACACTGACACATGCATGCACACACACACACACACACACACACACACACACACACACACACACACACACACACACACACACACACACACACACACACACACACACACACACACACCTGTACCGAAATGTTTTGAAGCAGATGTTTTCAGTTGTTGTTTTGGTTTTTGAGGTTCACCTATTTGTGTTTGCAGACTGACCTAACATGTGTCTCATTTCCCCCTAGATTATATTTGGAGACCTGACCAAGTTCATGTGGTTGAGTTTCATTGTGCTCATTGGTTTTTCCACCTGTGAGTATATTCTGGGCAACATATACAAACAAGCCCTCACGCAGCTTGTGAGATAAGAAATTCTTGAAATAAGATAATTTATATTTTTCTACTCTCTCACATACTTTAAAAAAATGTTTTCTCAGCCCTGTGGATGGTGTATATGACCCAGGAGCCTGATTCCATTCCTGCATATCGCTCCTTTCCCATCACCCTCTTCTCCCAGTTTGAGCTCAGCGTGGGCCTCATAGATCTCCCTGTGGACCAAACCATCACTACCCACCCGATCGTCTACGTGCTGCACTGCACCTTCTCTGTCGTCTCCTACATCCTTCTGCTAAATCTACTGATAGCCATGATGAGTGACACACACTGGAGGGTGGCCCAGGAGAGAGATGAGCTCTGGAGGACTCAGGTAACTACACACACACACACACACACACACACACACACACACACACACACACACACACACACACACACACACACACACACACACACACACCATAATTATCATGTCCCTGTGCATTACTGTCATGGTTACAAGCTGTAATGATGTTGTACAGGTGGTAGCCACAACTCTGATGCTGGAGAGGAGGCTGCCCCGCTGCCTGTGGCCTCGGCTCGGGGTGTGTGGGCTCAACTACGGTCTGAGGGAGCGCTGGTATCTCAGGTAAGACAGTACTGCAGTAACAGAAACAGAAGCTTTAAAGCCCCTGGAAGTCCCATCCACTTCAAACCATAGAGAAGAGCACAGTCAAAAACATGTACGGAAATTTCTCATGTGAAAGAACAAAAACGTTTTGGTAGAAAATAATGTGTCCATGTGTGACCCTATCAAAAAAAGAAAAGGTTTCCAGAGCCTTTAAAACACCCTTAAATAGCAAAAATGTAAACAACAGGTATATTGCATCTGGAAATTTCAGTTTAGTGACAACATTTTAGGCTTACTATTTTTTTTACACTTCTTTGTTTAGTGAAAGAACAACCCAAGAGAAATGTATTAGAAATATATTAGACATGTATTAAACATATTTGCAAATTGTAAGAGTTAGTTTGTTAGAAGTAATCCATGAACTATTATAGATTTAAAATTTTAAATATTTGTTGAACTATGTTGACGCCTTTTGTAAAAAAAAAACTAAAAACAAATTATTTTGTCATAAATTAATCTATTTAAATTAATAATTTTCACAGGCCCCCTGGCAGAGTGCCACGGACTGCACTTTGCATTATGGGAAATGTAGTCATCTCTAAAGTTTGACCTATATGAGTGATCAAAAGGTTTATCAGTGTTTTTTGCCCCCAACGGCGCCTTCCAGGCAGCGCTGCCTGGTAGGCACTAGGATTAGGCACTGGTTAAGGTTAAGGTTAGGGTTAGGTGCCTTGAAGGCAGCGGTCACAGTGCTGCCTGGAAGGAGCAGTTGGGGGCAAAAAACACCATAAAGCGATCAAAAGTCAGGATAGCTTGGCTTCTGCTGTTTGGTTTGTCTCTTCCGACTCCTCCAACTTAAAGGAACACGCCGACTTATTGAGAATTTATCTTATTCACGGTAACCTCCCAGAGTTAGACAAGTCGATACATACCCTTCTCATCTCCGTGCGTGTTGTAAGGCTGTCTAACGGTTCCAGTGGCATCAGGCCAGCACATAACATGCAGGTGAATGGTTCCAGCAATCCTACTGCTCCGAATAAGTGACAAAATAACGCCAACATGTTCCTATTTACATGTTGTGATTTGTAGAGTCACAGCGTGTACAAAAAACAATGTAACATGAGACACAGCCATCTTCTAGCCGTAAACAAACCGGGAACTATATTCTCAGGCGGAAGAATATAATACTTGGGCGGAATGATTTGCTTTGCAGCAAGCCTGTCTGAGAATATAGTTCCCGGTTTGTTTACGGTTAGAATATGGCTGTGTCTCATGTTACGTTGTTTTTTGTACACGCTGTGACTCTACAAATCACAACATGTAAATAGGCCATGTTGGCGTTATTTTGTCACTTTTGTCACAATTCGGAGCAGTAGGATTAGTGGAACCATTCACCTGCATGTTCTGTGCTAGGCTAAGCTACCGGTGGCGCTGTCAGACAGCGTTACAGCACGCACGGAGATGAGAAGGGTATGTATGGACTTATCTAACTCTGGGGGATACGGTAAGCTATAGTCCCAATAAGTCGGTGTGTTCCTTTAAGGGAAGCGCTATACCAAATTACTGGTTTGCCCTTTTAAACATCATGTTGTTAGTTCACATATCTACTTCTTATCTAGTGTTTTCAAGCCATCAATTTGCTAGGGACTGCACAGGAAAATTAAACTGCATGGCTATATCTGGTACATTTACATGTTGGACTTTGTGCTCATGTTAATTAATGTGCGTTGTCCCTTTTAAATAAAGAAACTAAAAAAAAACATAGTGAGAGTATTTGAGTGCCATTTCACTCTTCTATCTTTGCAGGGTTGAGGACAGAAACGACCCAATGTTGCAAAAGATGCGGCGTTACGTCAAGGCTTTCTCTAAAGACGAGGAAAAGGAAAAGGAGGGATTGGAAAAGTTTGACACGATAAAGGGGTCCATCTCAGGAACCCCCAAGCTCAGACCTAAAAACAATGCAAGGTCTCTGACAGGGTGGCAGATGATTCGCCACAGCGCTTTGGGTTTGGAGATGGAGCAGGAAGAGCCAGAGGAGGACCAGGACATTAAATATGTTTAGGAAGAGATTCTGCCTGAGCCTAAAGAGCATTCTCCAAGGCCTTCCTTTATCTTACAGTCCTGAACATATAAAGTATACGTAAAGTGTCTATGAACATACTTGCAAGACGAGGACTCAACCGACCCAATCTGTCTATACATTCAACTGTGCAATTATTCCAGCAGTATTATGCTTTAGAAAAGAGTGTGTTATTTTTTATATAAAACAGTAGCAGCAGTAGTAGTAGTATAGTATAAAACGGTAGCAGTAATATTTGCTCAGCTAATATAAAGTGAAACAGACATTCAACTTATTATGTATTTGTATGAACGTTTTTTTTAATATCAGAATAAAACCTTGTTGAAACAAACTTACTGGCCCTCATTTGTGGAAAAAGTCAAACAGCAGTTCATAGAATCATAACAGTAAAGTACCCTAAATAGTGCTTATAAGCGCTTGACATGTTAGAATACAAATAAGTCTACACAAAAATATAATGAATACAATAAAATCGGACTAATAATTTCTTCAAGTGTTACACATAAAACTATAATCTAAAAAGCTTCATTGTCTTTCTTTGCTGGATATTACTGATTGAAGTGTGAAGTGGAAAGAGACATGATTAGAAATGTTATGGAGGACTTGATGCTTGTTGACAGAGGATTGGTTTGCTCATTTTTCTGTTAAAAAGGAGACAGAAGCTGTCAGAGCTGCACCTGACAGATGAAGTAGGTGTAGTCTTTGCAGGAAGCTTTGATCCAGTTCTTCTGATGTGGGCTTTCACTGCTGAGGATCCCACAATCCCCCTCCAATGTGTTGTCTGCCCAATAACTGGTAAACAACAGAAAATAATATTGACTATTGTATTGTAATCACAGGACATTGTGGTTATTAGTTTTTAGGAAATGTGGAGAGAGAATAAATCTGTTTTCTTTTTTTGCACTATGATGTACACTTAGTAGCCACTTTATTAGGTACACCTGTAGGCTACAATCTAATCCACTTCAATACAAGAGTCTTTCCATGATATATCTGTATGAAGATGCTTTCTAAAATGTTTAAATTCCATTGAATGTTTTGGCATTAAGGTTATAGTTCACTATAGTATAGTGGTGGTCAGAGGTGTTTCTAATATTCTGACCCCCTATAGGACAAAAAAATAGAAACACCTCTAAATATAATGCAGTATAGTACAACATCATCTTGAACTATGACCTCAGTAATAAACACATAACTTACAAAGGCCGAACAGATTGTACAGGTGTACCTAATAAAGTGGAATAGAGTGTATATTTTTACTGAAAGTGTCAACTACATAAAGAGCAATTCCACAAAATATAAATATATACATTTATATTTTGCTTGCTCTTTATGAATTGACAAAACATAAAACTGGCACATATTTACAACTAGCCCACATCTTATGAGATAGATAGATAGATAGATAGATAGATAGATAGATAGATGATTAGTTGATTCATTAATCATTCATCACCTCTCTCGCAGCACAGTGTTGTTGACCCAGGTCCATGTGGCTTCTTTGCGTCTCAGTCCGATCCAGTATTGCATTTTCCCTTGCTTAGTCAGAAAACTCTAGAAGGGAGAACACCACTGACATTTACAAAAAATATACTGTGCCAAAATTACTATTTGTAATGCATGTTTATACTTCATGGTCAGGGAACAGATTGATATCAGATCCACCTGAACTCTCTGGCTGGTAACAACAGCCAGAGCTCCTCCTTTGGAGATGCAGATACTCTGGCTCTCGTCCCAGCTCAGCCTGAAGGTGGACAGGAAAAAACACGACCGGCCTAAAGTCAGCCACCCATCAGCGCACTGCTGACAGCTGCGATCTGCAAGGAGAGACGGTTCAGTGCAGAAAACAAGGAAAACAAAAGGTCACTCAAATGTGGACTAAATTGCACAAACAGTGAAGCTTTTCCTTCTTTTCTGTATCTTTAATTAGCTTTATTTTTTTCCTTATTGTTTTAATTACATTTTATTCCCATATGTTCTGTATGCATGCAGTGCAACTCAGGCTGTCTGAGTGGAAGGGGCAAAAAAAAATTAAAAGGCTACCAGCAGCATGTGGTGGGGGACCAGCGTGCAGAGAATTTTCTTGCATGTAGGGCAGCCTATGGCACTGCATCATGTTTTCTCCACTGTAAGAGCACTTCATTCAGTTGTATTGCACATTGGCGCACCACAGGGGGCACTTTATAATGTTTTAACTATAGGGGCATCCAAGAGCACTGCACATACATGCACGCGTATACTGTGTGTAATCACATAGCACTCTCAAATGATTTGTGTCTAAAAAGAAACAATTAAGACATCTGATTCCTGGTTTCTATTTAATTAAACATTCTCAGTTCTCTAAAAAACAAGCATGTGAACTAACTTCCTCTGTTGCCTGTTTAAAAAACTCTTTGTGGAAGCAGAACTGTCACCAGAAACATTAATTGCGATTAAAAATAAAGTATGATTTGTTTGTCTTTTGATTTAGATGCTTCTTTGGCTTGTGCAAGGTTTTCTACCATACATTTTTCTACCTGGTATCACACTCACGTTGTGGTTGAATGTTGGGGAGGAGAGCCTGGCACTCCTCGTAGCTGCATGTTGGAGCAAATGGAGGACTTTGTCTGTCTGCTCCTGTTGTTTCCTCTCTCTCTGGGCAGACTGTGGAGCCAGTTTGGACTAGAAAACAGAGTACAGTGGGAGGAGTTATAAGGGAAAAGAAAGAATGATGCCCCCAGGCTGCAGCAGAGCCACTGGGAACACTATCTCTTCCTGTATCATTCTGTTATTAGGAGCAAAAATAGAACAAAAGCAAAGCGATTTCTTCTATTTCTGCACTCCCAGTGAAACCTACAATCCTTTCATGATCTGCTTTGGTGCTACAAACCGATTCCAGACAGTAGTTTTTTTTTGTTGTTGTTGGTTTTTTTTTACATTTCTGGCATGATCCATTGCTGCAGATACTCACGTTTCACACTGAGGATAATGACGACCAGCAGCAGGACCAGGCAGATTATGGTGAGGAACAAACATGCAGCACGGTACAGACGTGTGTTTCCTTCAGTCTGTTTGCCTGAAAGACAGCCTGATGTTAGAAAGATATTTGAGAATGAGCACAAACACAAACAACCATCAAGGCTCTGGCCTACCTTTTTCCCCCTCCAGTTCAACAGATAACTTGGACTCAGGTGACAAGTTTTCACTGGCACCATCTTTTTTGTCCTCGCCATAACTGCGCCAGAATTTGATGTACATGGCGAAAAGGGTCCTGGGATTTGTGATGAAGCTTGTTTACCCTGTCCTGCTCGGTCTGTCTGTCCTGCTGACTCATGCCTGAGTGCTTTTATAAGACGCCCCCCTCCTCCTTCCTTGTCTCGTCGCCATGGCAATGTGACATTCAGTGATTCCTAAATTATTCATGGGGCACAGTGCTCTGCTTGTCCTTCAATTTCCAAAACTTTTATTGTATCTCTCTTCGCCTCTTGCTTTGAGAGTGAGTGTGTGTGAGAGTGGCCGACAGATACTGTATAGTTATGGAGACGTTGTACTCCAAACAACAGATAGGATTTGTTTCCTGAGGTCATTTCAGGCGAGTGTTTGTGTCAAACACAGTTCACAGACAGAACATATAGTCATTGATACAGAGCTGAAACTTTAAATATGTGATTAAAGTGCAGGGCTGTTTGTATAAAGGTAGAGTCAAACCGGGCCATAAAAAACACAGAGCTTGTTGTTGCCACTTGAACCTTAAAAACAAAGACTATTTTCCTTGTAGAGAAAGGGGCGATAGTTTCACTCAACCCTGTTAAGGAAAATATAATACATTGTGACATAGTAGCTTTAGTGTGCTTTATTTTAATCACTATTATAATTAGAGGCTTGTTGTTCAAAACGGTAACACACTGCTGTGCTATTTAGCCACCCATGACACTGCTTTCTTTCTTTTTTTGAATTGGTGCAATCAGTTTTACAAAACAAAAGAGATAAAATAGACAGTGAAGTGAAATATATATATATATATAGCCTATATATTAACAAATTATTTCATAGTAGTGATAAGAAACCTAATGTTATATATTTGTATTTGTTTCTTTGCATGTTTAAAGCTATAGTGCGTAGTGTCTGTCTCCCCCATGAGGAATTCTAAGTAATGACAACAAAACTGTCGGCGCATCCAGACGATGCAAGCCTTCCGTAATCGCGCACCACCCCCACCCATCTTCTGCGCAGTTGCTACATAGCCAAGAAGGACACGGAGGATTAAAAAAACATGATGGACTCTTCAGAAGAGGTAATTATCTTCACTCGATTTTCTGCGCGCCGCCAGACACCATTTTCTAAACACAGCCATGCTGAGAAATACAGAGAGAGTTGTGTGGAGCTGATGGTCTTAATTAGCTTTGTAGCAACTAATTTGGCAATGGCTTGAATGTAACGGACGTTCGTTAATATAAAAAAAAGTTACGCACTAAAGCTTTAACTTAACATGCTTATTTTAGACAACAAGACTCCAGAAAAAAATAATTTGTGTTTACATTTGATTTTTAGTAATGACTACTTGACTACTAAACTTGATTTGTCTACTGCACCAACTTACTGCTTTGTGTCTTTAAATACGCTCTTATTAAGAGTCAAACAATAACGGGCATTATCACTGTAATAAAGATGTTATAGTAATTACACTTTTTTCCCAGAATCACTGACTCACAACTTCTGCTTTTATTTTTGTTTGAATCTGTTTCATGAGAACGTTTTTTTTATGTACAGTAGCATGGAGACCATGATGATGAAAATACAAACTACATAAAGACAAGCAGGTGTAGAGGCAGAGGTGGAAAAAGTGTTCAAATATTTTACTTAAGTAAATGTCGTAATACCACATTGTAAAAAATACTCCTGCATTTAACAACTTACTTAACTCATTATGCAGAAAGCAGATTTCAGAATCATATGTACTATATTACTGGATTATAATTAGTGATGCATTGTATAAGCATCATTAATGTTGCAGCTGGTAAATGTGGAGTTAATTTCCACAACTTTATATACTGCTGTGCTGGGTAGTCTAAGCAATTATGATACATCATAATGTATTAGGTTAATATTTTGTGTAAACATTCTCAATCTGCAAAGTAACTAAAGTCAATGTAGTGGAGTTTTTTTTAAAAAAAAAGTACAATATTTGCCTCCAAAAGGTAGTTTAGTATTCAGTAGCATACATGGAAATACAAAAATAAAGTATTTGTTAAGTTTTATTGTTATTTATTATTTATTTTTATTATTATTACTTGAGTAAATGTACTTACTCCCACCAGTGCTTGAAGGTATTCTGAAACATGCTTTCTTTGGCGTTTCAGCTGTAGGCTATATCAAACACATACATTTTACATTCATACATTTTGTACCTGCTTTTGTTTTAAACGGAGCGCCACCAACTAAAGCTTCTGAATAGATGTCCTCAGATGGAATTTGCAGTTTAGAGTAGTGGTCTGGTTCTGCTTCCTCTATAGCCAGGCAAAGACACAGACAGACGTATTTTACCAGACATCTGGAATTTGCTTTTAAATATTAAATGTATTATGAACTAAAATATAAAATATCTTAATATTACCTTTTTAAGTGTTTCATTAAACTTTTTGGAAATATTAGTGATAAAAAAAAAAAAACATTTTTGTAAACCGGTATATAATATAAGCTTGTATTTTCTACTGTTATTATCAAGTGTTACCTGATTAAATTAAATGTCTTGTACCTTCAGTTTTGACCTCCAGCATTGGTTCACTTGCTCCTTCATCTTCTTTGTTTCTTTCCTCCTCTTTAATGATGTCCTGCATCTCCATGGCTCTTTTCATCTGTTTCTCTAACTTTCGATTTGCTGAGGAAGTCTTTCAGACCCAGCTAGTCATCTGACAGTTGAGTTATGTAACCTTTTGTAATGCAGCCTGAATTTCCTGTTGCAAAAAAATAATGTGTCAAGTTGTATTTTTTTATTTATAAAAACAGTCTAAAAAATGTTTCCAGTGACTCAACTTATCGGTAAAGACAGAACACTTCCCCATGAAGATTTCTCCTGTCTTTGTGCTTCCCCGCCTAAACGACATACAGTGTTCAGTGGCTTTGGGGGCAGGCGCTTGTGTGCGTACATATAGTCTCAACATGTTATTTTTTTTAAGATCAATTTTTTATTGGTTTTAAACATACAGAACAGACAAACACAATTGAACAAGAACAACCCTCTCCCAAACCCCACCCTCTGCGGTCTCCATAACATTTTAGGGCTGATCTTAAGCGAAGATAAAGGAAGAAGGATGTCCTAGGGACCTCAAAGCTAGCTCTCAGGTCTTCAAAACTTAACATACCTTCATCATTGAATAGCTGGTCTAGAGTATAAATACCTCTGTCACTCCACTGGTTATAAACAAAAGGTTTGTTACCAGACATTAAGTGTATGTTGTGCCAAATTGGGGTGTTCAAATGCCATTTATTGGTGTAGCGTAGTTGCTCCTCTACCTGTTTAAAGTTGGTCAATGTGTTGGTGATAATAGGGCCATAGGCTAGCATACACTTTTTTGGACACACATCTGTAAAGGCAAGGTCTTGCAGTCTTAGACTTCCAGTGAGGTTTTGCTCTATTTCTCTCCATGGGACTGTAGATGAGGGGTCCATACACACTCTGAGGGCCCGTAGCTGAAAGGCTCTGTGGTACACTTTAAGGTTGGGGAGGGCCAGGCCTCCCGTGTTTGTGGTACGTTGCAGGGTAGAGTATTTTAGCCTAGGTTGTTTATTATTCCAACTATACTGCCGAATTACGGTATCAAGTTTCTTCCAGAAATTTATTGGTGGGGGTAAGGGGGGATCATTGTACTTAAGAAATTCACAAATTAACAACAGCAATCCTGGACCGTAGCGATGCCGGTGTGCCAGTTTAGCTGGTGATCACGTTAACTGGTGATATTTGCATGAAATCAGTGAATCAGTGCGTTCTGCTCTGCCTCCGCCCCTCGTGTGCCAGAGGTTCACATTTTCACAAAGTGTTTGCAAGTGAGACAAAATAATGGATATCGCTGAAAACATCACTAGTTTATGTGTAATACATGTCCGTTTAAGCATTATCCACACATGAAATTAAACATAACTCTAATCAGTTGACTTGTGGCACAGTTTAAAAGAGACTGTGCTGAGATAAACACAATAACAATGATAAAAGCGCAGACCAATTTCAACATGTTATTTAAGCACTGTACTGTGTGATGACAGAGGCTTGATTCAAAGGTTCACCTCAATACTCTGAATAATAAGATAAAAAACTTTGATGAATAATAAGGTTTTGATTTAAATGTTCATTTCAGCCTTTTTTTATTGACATCTAAAACCACGGGTGTGGCAGATACAGAAACATAAACACAGAATCAGAAATGTATGCATTTTCATCTTTATTTTCCACAAAGGTTTATGATATTAATTTACAAAAAAACTATTTGCATTAAATACAGCAGACTGAGAAAGATTATGAGAGATCTGTCAACATAATTTCAATAACTTCCTTTTGCGATCGATGCATTCATTCTTTCTTTTCACCCCTCGTCTGTTCTAAAACACATTATGCTCACCCCAAAATACTGACCCCTCTGCCTTGTGCGAAGCATTTCTCCCACCATGTACTGTAGTTACTTATCAAAACTAATATAGAGAATAAAAGTGGTGTGAAGCATTACAAACAGCCTTAACTCTTTATCCCTCTGATAGTCTCATTCCCTCTCTCTCTTTCTCCAGTCAGTTGTCCTCCCTCAGGCACCGTACACACTCTCATTACTGTAGGTCATGTAGAGAAACAGGTCCTCTTCATGGTGCTCCTGGAACACAACAAGGCAAGAGAAAAATGAATACGCTAACCACATTAAACTGCTCGATAAGATGGACAAAAGTACTATGGTTTTATATCTTCTTAGCCTTAAACAACATCAACATATACACAAACTGCTTTTTTTAACATGCAACATAATACAGGTTCCACTTTCAGAATGACAAAAAAAAAAAAACTATTTGTATTTGCACGCTATTTGTGAGATCAAGAAAAGCGAAGTAACATTGCTGTCTAAGCAGATCTGTCATCTGTGAAGACATTTTTGGTATGTTGTTTCAAGAGGGGAAGGCTGAAAACGTGTGTAATGTGTGTAATCTGAAACATTGCATTTATGTAGCCATAAGCAGGCAAACTCACAAATAGCTTCAGAAGAGGACGGTGATCTGCCAATGTAATGTTGAATATGTTTGTTCTGGTGATGTGTGTGTGAGGATCCTTATGTGAACACATGTCTGTATGGGTGCAGTTACCTCATATACAGCAGAGAGAGGGGAGCTGGATGGGGGGAGGGAGTTGTTGACGAAGAAGAAGAGTGCTTCCTCTGGTCTCAAAGACACACGCTGGCGGATCAGGAAGCACAACTGGCCCACTAAAAAAAATTAAGGGGAGCAAGAAGGTCAGCAAGGATAACGTTCATTTCATATGAAGAGGAAGAAACCAAGCAAGTGTGGGTTATGATCATGTCACTGCTCAGTTTTAGGACAGAAAACAAAACAGGTGTACTACTAAGAAAACTTTTATCAGATTCAATCAGAAAGACAAAACAACTACAAACAGTGATTTTCACTGTACAGTACAGCGCCCTGTACAGTTTTACTTTGCAGCTTATTGTCTGGCTATCCAATCCTTTTTTAGAGCAAACATTCTGACTTGTCATAGCAGCAAATGCACAGGTGGAATCATAGGCGTTGGAAGTAGGGGTGCGGTCCACAGCACCAAACTATTTGTTTAGTTTTATAAAGAATTTACTTTCATTTCTGATTTTCATATTTCCTTACAATAATATTTATAATATAATATATATAACACTTTTTTTTATTAATATAAAGGGTTTTGTTAAGTACTCATGGTTGATATGAGCAGAGCTTTCCATAAGCGCCAGCTGCCGGCCAAACAGCCTAATTTAAGTCTAGCCGCTACTTGATTGCATTCATTTTTGATTCTAATAAAATACTTTTGATGAACAAGTTGCGATTCACTATGCATGAACATTTTAAAACCGCTATAGCTCCCGCTTCAAACCAATGTGAGTGACGAGACACGAGCCCGTCTGCCAATCAGTCCCGTTCTCAGCTGAGACGCTGCATGTCCTGCCAAGCAAAGAGCGTAAAATCGTCTTCAGTGTTTTGATTACTAAAAGAATTGATGACAAAACACTTTAAGAATTGCATTGACTGCACAGACAGGGAACGTCCTTATTACACAAGCTACTTTGTAGACCGGTGGCAGCAACTTGATGATTGCGCAGTAAGCAAACAACTCCTCTGAAAATGCTGTATTTTATATAGGCTACAGTACAACACAAAATAATAACTCGACATCAGCAGTAAGTTACCTGGCTGTCCAAACTTCATTTGGTCTCGTCCAAGTCACAGTTGTTTTGTTTAACCGATAAATCAGCCAGGCCAATAAATCGAGAGATTGCTAGATGTGAGAGTTATTTGAGAGAGAAAAACTGGGCATGTATTTGTGTATTTCACCTGTTAGATCTGAGGGCACTAGATATTTCTTCTTGTCCAGTTCAGGAGCTCGTGACCTCGGGGCCCTCTCCACAATGATCTGGTAAAAAAAAAAAAAAAAAAAGAGTCATCAGTTGTCGCTACCAGAGAAAGGATGTGTTCATGTGCCAAAATCTAAACAACAACCAATAACATTCACACTACTTTACAGTTGAAATAAGAGAAGAAGAACTGGCTTTAAATAATGGTCTAGATGTCTTGGATTATGAAACATAACTTCCTATTTGAGTTGAATTGATAAAAGGTCACTAACAGTAAATATAACATGTTATTAGAAAATTAGCCAGGTCACACTGACCGGTATCTTGTCTGGATGCTTGGCCCGAACTCTCTCTCCCTCTGCTCTCCTCACCTCAAGTGCTACTGAGCGCTGGTACTGACTGCCCATCTGAAAACAACACAAGGAAACAAACAACACAAGGAAACATGAAGTCCCTCACAATAGCATTATTTACCAAGCAGACAAAGGAGAAAGAGCACTGGCTGACTTCACCAACCAGTGCACTCAGTCAACAAAAGATATTGGCCACCTAAAGAGCAATCAAGTGTTTTGTGGAGGCCAGTATGACAATACACATTTCACACTGTAAGAGATTTTTCAATTATTGTTAACACAAAGAAGCTATCCCTATCTATCTGGTTGTATGTAGCCATTGTTTGCAAATCAATGAAAAGGACTGCGTTAAGCTTCTTCTTTTTTTACTCTTATTGTTTAAAACGGCTAAGGAGTTAATCAATTATCAAAATTGTTGGCAATTCCTTTTTGGTTGATTGACTCAACTGACTGATTGATTGAATTAATTAACCATGAGTTTTAGATCTAGTATCACTGTTTGGCCTTTTTGGATTGACAGGATTTTTGCATCAGTGGGATTAAATATTTGTCAAGCAATTAGTCAATTCAGTATTTCACGTGTATAGGTTCTACATTTTCAGTGTTTCCCATACATAGGTTCTTATTTTTCTGCTGAATAATTGAAAAATTAATCTGCAATTACTTTGAAACGTGATTAAACGGTTCAGTCATTTTAAAGCAAAAATAGTGAGGAACACGCAAAACATTTCCTCATTCTAGTTTCTCAAATCAAATGAAAGTACTTGCTGCTTTTTGTGTTATATCATTGTGAATTTGATATCGTTCAGTTTTTAAATTTTTGTCAAACAAAACTAGCCATTTGAAAACATCAGCTTTGATCGGCTATGAGAGGTTGTGATGGCCATGTGATCACATTATTTACTGGATTGGCCCAACAACAAACATTCTAATCTGGTTATTTTATCAATGATTTTAATTCTCAATTGAATTTCCAGAAAACATATGTACTTAATATTTTATATTGATATAATACATGTTTAGCGTGATTTTACCTCTAGACCATTCTGTCATAAATGAGAGCCTTTGTAAACAGAATAACCATAGTTCTCTTTTCAATAATCCTACATATAACCTTACACAACATGTTTACAACAAAACTGTGGGTGGAGTAAACAGCAGTATCGCTGGGTAGAGCTGACGATGAAACCACCCATCCACACAATATTCCCTCACAGTCGGCCAAAATCATCCCACTTCACTTCGGGTTTTCTTTTAGTGTGCAGATTGTTGTGGTCCCGATATTTTCTGGGTTCATATATGTGGTCGGGGTCATCGTGAAGTGAGGCCACGTCACTTTTAACAACCGTATCGATATCAGCTATAACTTACCTTCATTTTAAGACAGAAAACAACCAAACTACACGAATCGTTGGGATTAAGCAATGTTAGCTTCCAACGTCTCTACGTCTATATGTAAAGCGTGTTTTTTTTCTGTCCGCAATCAGCTGTTTATGGTGCTAGCTATCAACGACAATGCTAACAGCTGCGGCTAACGGATCAACAAGACGTTACTGTACACATACCTTCGCAAAAGACAAAAACAAGCTTGGCGCAAAACACGACAAATCGAGATTTTCTCCAGTGGTCCCTTATGCCGTCAAGTTTCTCAAAAATAATGCTCTGGTTGACAATTATTAGCTCAAAAAACAGTCATAACGTAGGGAAATGCGATCATTTCAAAGATGTCGACTGGTCTACTTATTCTGCAGAACGAAAACAACAACAAACACTGCAACGCCCGCCCACCACATCTGTGACCAATCAAAGACGAGTGTGTAGATTGACAGCGGAATCTGTCCATTCAGAGGGAATCGAGAGCAGGTTTGTAGTGCGTTCATTGGATGAGTAATGCAGTCCGTCTACACCCCGTTTTGTATGAGTGATGACTCAAATAGCCAATAGCAGATCCTGGAAACTGGGCCAGGCCGACGGGTCACGCCTCAGCAAGGCTACGTGCATTATCTCCACTGTTCTTTTGCAACAGAAAAAAAACTCTCTTTTTTTCTGTAAACAGATCGTGCAGACACATGCCAGTAACTCACAGTAAGTGCTCGCAGTCAACGTGCAACATTGCTGCTACAATTTCTCCAAATGACGAAAACAGCTTCAATGATAAAGTAAATAAGCCACAACTCACTCTCAAAAACGCATATGTTCAAAAGTGATTTTATTCCACCAATGTATTGAAATGTCCTCACTGTGTAAGATCTGTACATGTTTATGTCGTCTTGTACATTTGCATGATTTTTGTTAGCTCTCCTGCATGCAGGGGCCAACCTTTCAATAGACATGCACCGCACACTTTACTGTTATATTCTGTTCAATATACACAAATATAATACATTTTCCAAACACAGCATTTCTTGGAACAATGTGATTTCCCTTTAAAAACCCAAGTCTTTTGATGTATTACATCACACAATATACTGTTGCTAACAGTTAATAGAGTCACAATGTCCTTATTGTCTTTAAGGCAGACCTCAGCAGTCCACGCATTGCTCTAATGGCAATATATTGTTCCACCAAGTGAAACAAGTGAGACCCAATGCTATATTGAGATGTTACAGCATTTCAGTTGCTGCATGATTGTGAGCCATTCAATGATAGAAACCCCCACTTGTAACACTGAATGTCCATAGTCCAATTTCCAGCAGTTTGAAGCAAACAACTGAGAGTCTTATCCTTTACGGTGCATCCAGGATGTCCCTTTGTTTAGTCTGAGCGTCCTGGTCAAACAGCAGCTGTGGCCGTTGTCAGTGTAAGGGCATCCGACAGGTTGCGTAGCCGGACTCTGGAGTTGGTTATGGTTTCCAAATGTGACTTGGGCACCCATCCCCGATGCCGATCGGACAGTCTCGTCCCCTCTACCCAATCTGATAGGAAAAAAGAATCCAGCACAGTAGTATTTCAATGATTATTTTCTAAAAATAGTGGACTGCATATATAGTACTTTATGGCGTTTTTCCATTACATGGTACCTGCTCGACTCTACTCGCCTTTTTTGTTTTTCCATTATGAAAAAAAGTACCTGGTACTAGCCAACAGGTACTTTTTTTAGTATCACCTCCTTCGAGGTTCTAAGCAAGCTGAGGCATTACCAAAAGGTGACGTGAAAACCTGCAGACTACTGATTGGTCGGAGAGAATCGTCACTAATCACTGCGTCATCATTGCTAGCGACAGACGGGGCCGTCCTGAACAAACACGCCATTTTTAAATAGTGAAGGAAAAGGTAGTGTGGTGGTCTTACTGTCACTGCTTTGTTGGTGCACAAGAATGATATCAGCTTTTTCCAATGACAGCTCATCAGGCTGCTGGGCAACAATAGCTCGGATACACTGCATCTGTGCAAAATCTGTATGGACACAAGAGGAGAGAAGTCAGACCTACTGTCATTAAGATTAAAATATCAATAATGTAAACTATGTAATGCTCAGATAGTGAATGCCTTCACAGGACTGTCTGGGTCTGCAAAATGTGTGCTTCACTGATATTCTTTTCACTCTCCTGTTATATTTATTTTTGGTTTGGTGACTTCATGTAATTCCCAGCATAGGTCTACCCAACTTCCACCTGACTAGAGGTCTAATCAACCAGGGTAATTGAAAACACCTGTGTGGGTGTGCAAGGGTTCAAAGTTCAAAATACAGTCTATTCCACTATTAGCTGGGTAGTAACTTAGTGATAAGTGAGACTCTCTAACACAGTGGCTCTCAGTAATGGTGTATTTACCATTAGCTACTTATAGTTGTCAATTGCATTCACCTGCGGTTCAAGAAGTCAACCAATTTTAATTAATCAATCAATTTTATTTGTCACATTAAAATCGTATGAAATTAATGTTCATTATAAGATAGGTGTACATACTATAAGCACTACATTTTTCTTTTTTACCATGTGGGGGATTAGTCATGGTCAGAAATTTTACAATATCTACTTTCCGTAATTACAACTAAGAGGCTGACATGAATGCTTTATTCCCCAGTGGGATGCTTATATTTACTGTACGATATGATGACAACGTGGCTTTAAATAACTTCCAATTTTCTCCCTGGTGCAGTATAGAGTACAAGCTGTACGTCATTTTATTTAAGTGTCTGAATGATGGTGTAAAATGTATGTATAATTTTAACAGTAGGGGTGGAACGGTACATGTATTCGTATTGAACCGAAACGGTACGGGCGTCTCGGTTCGGTACATGAATTTACACGGAGAATACACGGTATAAAAATAAATAAAACTCGCGTGCAAATTAATTAATGTAATGTGGAACTACTGTTACATACGCGTTTCTTAGGGACACCTAATCTGTAGCCACGCCTTAGCTCTGAAGCTCCCAAGCTCCGCCTACATGTCCAGTCGGTCCAGTGAGTCCTTACATATATGTCAATGAGTGAGTCCACACGAAGCAAACTAGTCCCTTCAATATACAACCAAACACGGGTGTACTGTAGCTGTATCCCTTCTTGCCTCGACCACAAATGGCTTCCAGGCCCATTTGCTTCGCTGTTTGCTGCTAGCTCCGCTGTTAGCGTGTGAAGCTAACGCCACAATTCGCCAACTGCTCTGTGTAACCAAAGCTGCTCTTTTAACACCCCTGCTCTGTGCATTCACATATGAGAGCAGCGCTTGTCTCCCATATCACACTACTAGCTGATTGTCTTAATTTGTTTACAAGTTCCAGATGCAGTCTGGAGATGATGTGGGGTAGCCTAGGCTACTTATTGTTTACTGTTTACATCTTTATACACTTCAGGCTGTTGCAGCTAGCTCAGGGGAGAGACTGTATGACACTAGGTGGTACAGCCTGAGACATGCACAATAAAAAAAAATTGCCTTCTGCATTTTTGTTATGCTTTTCCCTCCATTGTACCGAACCGAACCGTGATGTCTGAACCGAGGTATGAACCGAACCGTGACTTCAGTGTACCGTTCCACCCCTATTTAACAGTTAAGCGAAAAATGTTCCATGTCACTGTTTTTGATAAAAATCCCACAAAACTATATTTCACTTTGTTTACTTTCATGTAAAATGTCATGTGATAACGCACCCGTCGCTGAGGATGCAAAATGATGCTCAATCTTATGGAATCTGAATTTCTAACTCACAATAGAGTAACACGTTGAGTGTTTATTATGGTTAATGAGTGAAGTAGGCAGGGATCAGACACCTTGCTAAGTCTAAGCCAAGTATCATACTTCACCTTGTGCAGCAGAAAAATCTATTTCAGGATGCGGCCAGGAAAGAGCGGATATCCAACGTAGTTTATCACTCCTGAAGGAAGAAAAAGCAAAGATGGGTTTATCTTCTGCAATGTTTTTCACTTTGTGACATGACAACTAATATACAGACATTCCCTGCCACAGTCTCAGTCTCTTACTGTGTGTCAGTCCGTAGCAGCAAGGCTTTTTGTGTCATGTGCAGCCGGAACAGGTTCTTCTGGAGGGAGTGAAGTTTGACACGACAGTTCTCGGCACGCAGGTCTGACACAGGAGAGTGGTCTATTACTGTGAACCGCCCCCCTCTGGAAGCAGCGAAAGCACAAAAGAGGAATGAGATGGCGGAAGGAAAGACTGATAAGATTGAAGGGATGATAAAAGACTACAGATATGAGGAAAACAGGATGCAGCCAATGGTAATGGGTTATTCATAATGAGTTATGTTTGTTGACTCACTCTTTTTGTAGTGAAAGTAGCAAGTAGTCATTGAATAGGTGCAAATAGATATTCCTCTCTGTATCCTTTAGAGAGAAATCCATCAGTTCAGTGATCGGCCCTTCCCGCACCAGCCTCCGAGACTGACTGATCAGAGGTAGAGTCTGTAACACACACACACACACACACACACACACACACACACACACACACACACACACAATTTATGTTTAATGCGATTAATAATGTTTATCAGATATTAGTTTTAAATACAGTTTGCATAAAATTAGTAATTTGGACAATGAGATTTGCTCAAACAATAAAATGTTATGATCATATCCTCACAATGTAAGCCCATTGATTTTCTCCCATCCCTAGTAGTCATTACTTACCCTGCACGCAAAGTCCACCTTAGCGCTGAGAGAGACCAACGACTCGATGCTTTTCATCTGAGTGATGCTGTCATTACTCTCTTGAATCAGCTAAAGAAGAGGTGAATGAAAGAAAAGAGCAGTTTGCCACAAGGGAGTTCAAGATATCCATACTATAATACAATATTGCTATCCTATGTTAATATACAATCAAAAAGGGGATGTTGCTGTACCTTCTCCAGAAGTTTCAAAGATTTGATGGCCTGAGTCGCCTCCGCAGTACCAGGGGTTGTTCTCTTCACAATGTTCTAGACAGAAGCAGCGTGTTCGCGTGTTAAAAGTGAGATAGACAAATGTTGTGAACCATAAACCTTTTCTGTTTGAGAAATTCACACAGACACACACCTGGACTAGCAGCTTAAGTCTTGTGATCCTCTGGAAGGGAAGAACAAGGAAGGAACGAAGAGGAAGCCTCTGACAAACAGGACTCCTCTCTAATTTCTCCACAATCCGTCTGAACCCTGAATTCTCATTCCTGAAAGAAAAGGAGAAATGTAATGATAGACATACTGTATATATATATATATATATATATATATATATATATATATATATATATATATATATTAAAAAAAAAGAATAAAGACACTAGCTGAACACAAAAGCTTGACTGAATGGCTTACATGAGTCTCTGGTAGGTGGCGTCCTGATAGGACTGGTTGGTAAGGTAGGGCACATAAACCATTTTGAAGCGCTGACAGTGCCGAGCGATGATATCACACACGGTGAAGTGTATGGTGTCTGATTCCACCTGCTCTTCCAGCTTTGATAAAAAACTAAAACAAAAAAATGATAAATAATTATTTTAAGCTTATTTCTCCAACATATTTGTGAAACTGTACCTGCACAACTCACATAGGTTTGATAATCCTTTCATGTATGTTTAATGTTTCATATATGTAAATGTAGACATAGCTCAGATGGGTACTTGCTCTAAATCATATTTAACATTTCTGACCTGTGGCTGATGGCACGAACATCAGCAAGCCGTGAAAACAGCCAGTTCCTATCCTGAGTAGTCAACAGCGCCCCCAGCTGTTTGGACTTGACAAAATGTTCAACAACAATGTCCAAACTCCGACAGTAGGAGGCCTCAGAGGTCACTACCTCAAATCTCACCTAGAAAGAAAATACATGAGAAAATATTAAAACATTGAGTAAGAGACAGCAAGACAGTAAACTATAGCTTATAAGCACAGTGTTACTCTACAGGCTCGGGGATTTTGACAAGAATGCAACTAACTGAGGAGGAAGATTTCACAATGAGCTGAAGTGTTCAGCTCAGACACACATGTCGGTTTTAAAGTTTAGGGGGAAACATCCACATTCCCAGAGAAACCCAACACAGTTACGCAATCATGTCTTCTGGCAAATTTCACTCCTCTGCCAATAAAAAGTGGATCAATGGCAGGGTTATTCTGTGATGTGGCAAGTCAAAATATTTCATATGATTTTAAGGTGTGAGGTAACAACTGAAAAGCTGATTCATGTAAGTCATGCCATTTCAGAGAAGTCACCATGAAATAAAATAATTGAGAAGCTGCTGAAATAACACCCCCAACAGTCTGGTCAATTGTAAGTTTGAAAATAATCATGAGGAGGTGAATCACTAAAACTATGATGGATTCATTTTTACATGAAAATAAATGCATTTCAAAGTCATCCGATACATGAAAGATAACCCAGAGGATTCTCCTGAATTTCAATGAGGCAAGAATGTTGTGCGAGTAACTTTGCAAAGAATGAAACGGAAACCTTTACAATGATTCTTACAATGCTTAATAATCTTTACTATATATATAAAAATGGAACAATTTTAGCTGCTCTAATCAAAAATTCCAATCTAGTCAAGATCTAAATATTTCATAGAAGCTGGATGAAGGATGTAAAGCTGTAGGGAAAGTAAAAGATAATCATCATGCATTTAATTGCCCATGGGATTCTACTGAATTTTACTAAGGCGGGAATGTGCCAGTAACTTTTCAAAGAAGCACAAATGCATGATTTGGTTAGATTGGAAATTCTAATCAAAGCTCACTCTTGCTCTTAATTCACCGAAAAGGCACAACGTTCCTGCCTCAATCCTTCATACGTATGAAGAACTTTCTGCCATCAAATGGTGGCTAGACTTACATATTTGCAGTAAGTGTGCAGCAATGCATTACCTACCTCCTGTAGTCGCCTCTGGTCCTCTGTGAGCTCCTCCAGCTCAGCACTGTTCCTGACCCCCGGCAGCTCCCTCCACAGTGTGGCGAACTGTGTGAGAGAGATGGACAGACGTGGGGAGGAAGGCCTGCCTTCACTCTTGGGGGGCTCAGGGAGAGGCAAGCTTTTGACACTGGTGATGGAGCCTGTGTTGGCCAAGGAGTGGGGGTGTGGAGCAGGAGGTAGTGGAGGAAGAGGTCTGCGGGCAGGAGGGGGTGAGGGAGCAGGAGACGAGATAAAATCGGAACGAGCCTGACGCAGGATCTCAAAGTCTTGGGCGGCCTCGCTGTACTGCTGGTAGAGCTGGGCAGCATCTTGGAGAAAGAGAGGAAGTGGGACATAGAAAGACAGCAGAAGAGAAGGAACAACAGATAAATAAAGTTAAAAATACAGGAAGCAAAGGAAAAAAGATGGCTAGAGACAGGAACAGCGTTAGCCAAGAGGAGTTGTTTGCATTTGACATTCCTTTTATACATAGTTGTCGGAATGCAAAGTCCCAGCAGCAGCTGCTTTTCCCTCAAGTTAGGAGATATGAATACTTGTACAAACCTGTCTCTGGCTTGCAGAGACACACACATATAAAAAGCACATACGCACATACTCTTGCCCCATTTCTCACAATATCCAGTTAATCATAGGTTAAGGGACCCGCTGCCATTTTAGGTTGTTTAAAATATAATTTTAAAATGGTGCGCTCCAACAGTGAACTGTCCTCAGGTTTCCTTTCATTTGTGTATATCATTTAAAATCTGAGCCACAATGTTCAGAGTAAGAGATACACAGTTATTGAGCCTGTTTTTACACAGAGATGAATCACACATACTGAATGGAAATGCTCAACCACGTCATTAGTTTCCTGACCACAGCCATAAAAGATATGATCTGAAGACACGTCACTGTGCTGCCTACAAGGACTTTTCTAATAATCAACCCTAAGATTTACTCTGAAACAAAACTGTCAGTAATAAATTTTTTTTAAAAAGAATCAGTCAAATTGTAAAAGAAGTCATATGCATAAACTGCTGCAACAACACATTTTGAAAATAGGCATTAATGAAGTCAATGTGTTTGATTGGTGCCTAAAGAGAATATATAGTACTTTTAAACTGCACAACCTGAATTAAGCAAAAATTAAGGTGGAACAAAGATACTCACTGAAAAACCTTGAATTCCTTTTTCGTCTGTCGATTGTGTCCAACGCATTCCTACAGAGCCGAGAAAGAGTCACAAGAACAACAATATACAATTAATCCTGACGATTTTTGAAAAGAGTTGACCCAAACTATCTAAAACAGCTTTTTATTGAGGATAATTTGCATTGAGAATGAGGAAATATGACTGTACTGACAGGTTAAATGCAAAGAATGCATAGAAATATAGCATGTACCTCCAAGTGCTAAACCACAACATGTTTAATATTACTCAATCAAATGTATAAAACATTAAAGAATTGAACACATTTTGACCCCAACTGTATTTTAACATGTAGTTTTGTATCACAATTGATTGTGTTACTCACCTCAGCTCTACTTCTCCCCAGCTTTTGCTACGATCATCCTCATCATCTGGAATAAAAAAGTATCCATTTGTCGAAACATTATAAAACAGCATTCTGATTAATTGACTATGAACCACAGTGACAGTTTGGATGAATGAATAAAATTACTAAAAATGCAACAACAACAAAAAGTCAAAAATAAATAGGTAATAAAAACAATAACAAATTGCCAGTTAGTTAGTTAGTAAGTAACTATGCTACAAAAAGCATTATAGAAGATTAGTGTGTTCCCAATACTCATGCTTCTCGTGTTAAGTCTCAAAGCAGAATCAACTCGAGCCTTTTAGCACATGCTTCTGGGTTTCCCTTACTTTTTCCACCTCCACTTATCTCCGCCCACTACCTGTACTCTTACAACAACACTGTGACGCAGTTTCCAGTTTAAGGTAATGTGATCAGATCAGTGCACTGATATAGTTTATAGTTTAGCAGATGGCAGCCTTTGATTTTGGAGTCTTGATTGATGTAATAACAAAATGATGCAAAAGAAACCTCTCAGACAACGAACCAGAGGATATGACTAGAAGATTGTCTCTGATTAAAGTTGTCTGTGTGGAAAATCAAATGTTGACTTAATTCAAAGGCCGCTTCCTCTGTGAGCAGTCTAGCCTGAAATGTGTCGAGCTGATCAGATTTTTTAAAATTGTTTGATGAGAAACTAGACAGATGTTGTCAGTGTCTGTCTCTCCATCTTCTTTCGTTACCTGTTGTAGAGAATATTCTGGTTCTGCGATCCCTTCCAGCATTTTCCTCTTCTTCCACTTCTAAAAGCTCTCCATTTCTTCTTTCAGTGGTTTTACGGATTCCCCTTCGTCGTAATCGAGCCTCCGGACCCAAATCTTGGAAACTGCTCGTAAGTGTCCCCCGTTCTATATTACTTTCTGCCACCGCCTCTCCCTTTCTACTATCCAATTCTGTTCCCTTTCCCACCTTCTCTGCAATACTCCTCTCTTCTGGCTCCTCTTTCTGCCTTTCTTCTTCACTTTCACCCATTCTGTCTTCCACCTCCTGGCCCCCACCCTCTCTGGAAGGAGTAAGCAGGTCAGACTCACTGTCATAATTCAGAATGGGGCAGCTGTTAGGCTTGTACAGTGTGTTGCTCACAGATAAATACATCTCTACCTCCTTCTTTATTCTTGCTTCGTTCTCTATTTCTGATAATTTAACCTCATTGCCTGCCTCTTCACTAACTTCCCCCTCTATAGCTGACTTTTCTAACGGAGTGTGACCAGACGGCTCAGTCTCTTTGTCCATACTGTGATCCTCCTTCCCTTCTGTGTCTAACAATGTGTCAGCATGAGTGTATGTAGGTGTGTCACCATGCACAGCTGTGAAATGGTCAGCATGCATGTTGGCTTGGCTCTGCCCCATACCTCTCAATCCCTCCACCTCCATCGGCTCTTCCTCCTCCAGCTCTGGCTCTATGTGCTGTTCGTCTGTTCTCAACTTAACAACAGGCACCTCTCCAGTCCCTTGTGCAGCCTCTTCCTGCCATTTGTCGTTCTTGATCGCTGTCTTGGACTGGTCGACCCCTTGATACCCTCGTACCTCTGCATTAGGTTCATCAACAGTATGTTCCTCTGAGCGTCCCAGGATCTCCTGCACCACATTTTTGGCCCATTTAAGGTGGGGGGCTTGGGAATGCCGCTTAGGCTCCTCGGACATGCTCCATGCCCCGCTCAGTCGGATCCGAATGGCCTCCACCTCCTCTGGACTCATTGCTCTGGGGTTAATCCCTTCCAAGATGGGTTGAATTTGTTCAAAATTCACCTGAGGACAAACATCACCATAAGGATTACTTGGGACTGGCGAAGATTGCTCCCTCTCTACTTCCACCTCTTCTTTATTTTTCTCTCTCCACTCTATGAGGAGTTTCTCAGTCCGCAAGTCTCTGTTTATCGGCCCTATTTCGGCATACGGGTGCTCTACTTCGCTCCTCACTCCCTCTCCAGTCTCTCCGTGAAGCTCTGACGACGCTCTGTATCTCATATGCACTTCAGTTGTTTCTCCTGTGGCAGGCCTTGGCACGTCACACTCACTCTTGCTCCCTGTGTCCTGGTTGTAGATGATCGGGGTTTCATCATTTATACTCAGTGTCGGATGCAGGTCATCATGTGGTTGCTGTGTGGCCTCATCACTGCAATGACGACTTTCTATATTTGGGTTGTCTCTTTCCACTCCTCCAGTGTCATCAACTTGTGATGGTGACATCCTGCTGGTTACTGACCGGGGCAACGTTTGCCCAATCACACAGAAGATGTATGTTGGCTGCTTCTCCCTCCCTCCCCCATCCTCCTCTTCATGAACCGCCTCCTCCTTTGCCATTGCACATTCCTCTCCCCTCTCCTTCTCTCCCTCACACCCCTTGACGGCAACAGGTGAGAGGCCATCATATGTAAGTCCACCTTCCAAAAATTCCTGACAGTCCACAAACTGCTCTTCCTCGTCTTCCTCGTCTCCGCCGCTGGACACCGTCACAAAGCCGTCCTCTCCTGACAGCAATGTGTCTCTCTCCTGCCTCCACCCTGTATCACTTCCTCCTTCGCTCTCGGAGCGGGCCCAATAATCGCTCCCACCCTCTTCCTCTCTGTCACTCTCCTCTGTGTTATCTGTCACATTCTCTCCCTCTGCATCCCTCCGCCAGCTTCCATCTATCCCTCCATCGCTGTCAGACAGATGTTCCTTCCCTCTCTTATCTTCTTCTCTCCAGACTTCACCCACCTCCTCTCCATCTACACTTACACCCTCTGTGTCTCTCTCTATGTCTCCCCTCTGCCGAGTTCCCCCTTCATGCCTTCCTCTGTAACTGCTTTGGTCCATGTACTTCTCATCTGGTTCCTCTTTTACTCGCCGCCCCTCTCTTTCCCACTCAGCCTGTGACTCCATACTCCTCTCTTCTTCTCTCCTCTCTTTCCCCCTTGTGTGTCTCTCTCTGTTTACAAATCCGTCTTTACTATTCTTGCCCCTCTGTGGCTCTAACCACATCCTTCTTGGCTTCTCCGTCTTCTCTCCTCTGTCTTGCTCACTTCTTTTTTGCTCCCTATGACTGCGTTCAGCAGCTGAATTTCTCTGTTCTTGTACGTCTCTGTCACTTTCAGCAGTGCTCTCTCTCCCCAATTGGCTCTCTTCATAACTGTCTCTGGCTCTTCGAGATCTCATCTCATTGTCCATGTTGCTGCTACACTCTCCGCTGCTTGGGGCTCGTGGCTGCATCCTAGGGGCCGTCTCGCTCTGGGATCGGCTGCTCCTGCCTGTCTTATCATCCCACCTAAGATCGGCCTCTCTTTCCTTTGTTTCCCTGCCTCTCCTCTGCTCATGCTCTCTGTATCTGTCTTCCTCTCTCCTGTCATCCTTCAAGTCTCTCACACTTTCTTTCCATCTGTCTCCCTCCCTTGCTGCTCTCCTGTCAAACTCTCTGTACCTCTCTCTATCTTTCTCCTCTCCCTTCCTCCTGGATCGGTCCACTTCTCTGTCCCGGTCTCTGTATTTCTGCCTGTCCTCTTCCCCGTGTCCTTGCCTATCTTGATCTCTCTCCCTCAGTGGTTTGCCCGTACTGTCCCCCTCACTTCTGCTGTGTTGATATGTCAACTCCTGCCTCTCTTTGTATCTCACTCGTTCCCTCTTCAGCTCTCTCTCGTCACTGTCTCCTTCACTCCTGGTGTCCCTCCTTCCCTCTCTCCTTTGTGTCTTTTCCCTCTCTTTCCAATCTGGGTAGATCTCTCTGTATCTTGTCCTGTGTGGAGAAGGCACCCTGGCCTCCCTTTCTCCCATGTTAGACTTTGGCTTTTCTCTTTTTCTATCTGTATCCCTCTCTCTTCTGTCCCATGAATCACCCACTTCTCTTCTCCTGTCTTGAAAACCAATACCAGACTCCTCATATCTGTCCCTCTTTCGTGATTTCTCATCTTCTACAGGTCTTCCTCCAGTGTTTTTTCCCTCCTCCTTTGTTCTGCTTCGGATCTCATCTCTTTCCCTCTCTCTGCGCCTCTCTCTCTGTCGTACCCTCTCTCTTTCTTGCTCCCAGTCATCTGTCTCAACTCTTTTCTGCCTATCTCTCTGTCTCCTTGCCCCTCTCTCTTCCTCCATCTCAGTAGTGGACACCATTCCTTTGCCACGATCTGCACTGTTTTTTCTCATTCTGGGAAATGTGCCACCTTTCTCCATCCCTCTCTCTACCTCCCTCACGGTCAACTTCTCTAGATTTGACAGCAGCCTCCCGTTTCTATTTCTGTCATCTTCCTGCCTCCTTTCTCTTTCCCTCCACTTTCTTTCTCCCTCCCTCAGCCAGGGTGCAGGAGCTCGGTCTCTTTCATAGTATCTATCCCGTGGTTCCATATCTTTGTATCTTGATTTGTCCGTCCTCCTGTCTTCCTCTCGGTTGCTGTCTCTCTCTCGCTCCGACTGGGCAGTCATTGCTGGCCTGGGACTTGGATCCCGGGAGATTTTTCCACCTAGCTGAAGCTTGCGGTCAGATGTGTTTATGTTAGATAAAGTGTCAAAGAGAGTGCAGCTGGGCCTTTTCGTCCCCATTGTATCATAATTTGGAGAACCTAAAAAACAGCAAGAGTCCACATCATCAATTTAGACATCAGGTATTAAGAGCCAAGACATTTTGTAGATAGATAGATAGATATATAGATAGATAGATTTTTTTATTGATCCCAAAAAATGGGAAATAACGTTGTTGCAGCAGCAAAACATTCAGACACAGAGCAGGGTATTGTAGGGACAAATAACTGAAATGCAGGTTAAATTAAGCAATATGGAGGTCTGCGAACTTTAACATACTTTGTTAATGTCACAGAGTTGAGTACGAGTACTCTGGGGAAATATGTTTCACTAACATTACTGCTACCTTGAAAAACCATGATAGCTGCAACAATTGTACTTTGGAGCTCAAAGCTCTATGATATTGTAAGTCAGTCAATGGTTGTATAATAACTTTACAGTAGAAAAGTGTGCCAGATAAAAGGTGACACCTCTTATAGTTCTCTATGCAGCACAGACTTGCAAAGCACAGCATACCAAAAGAAGTCTTACAGAAAGTGAAGGCTTGTGACACATAGGCACGGCATGTAACATGTAAACCACAACTAAGCTGGATCTAAAATTCAAACCAGAAGCAAATTACAGTAGAAGTGTTCATCTGAAATCCATGAGAACAAAATAGTAAAGAAACTCACCTGAATGTTGTTTCCTGGGGAGATCTGTGGCCTCCCCCCAGGTCCAGCTCAACTCAAAACCATAGGATTGCACAGCCGACAAGAATCCAGTCCCTGTATACACATTATCTAGTTGACATTGAATTACCTCCTTTTGTTCAAATTAATCACAACTGCCTTTTTCTATCAAAATTTAAAATTTTGTGAAAAACGGAATGTTTACGCCTGAGCTCTACTTGCTTTTCCCTCTTGCTGCCTCGTCCCCCTCCTTCTTTAAATTCCCAAACAAGTCTCAACAGATTGACACTTATCGTTCCCCTCCTTCTCTCTGTCTTGTTCTCTCCGTGGCTGTTGCTGAACAGGGAGATCTCTAATAAATAAATTTTTAAAAATCAGCCGAATCTGTCCACTACTTTAGTCCTTTTCCCTCCCCTCTACTGCCGACGTGATCGCCTGTGTGTGGACTGGAGCCGCCCCCCCGCCTCTAACAAAAAGTACATAACTCTCTCCTCTCTCCTGCACCATTCTCTCGCGAAACACAGGAAGTACGCTACCTTGGTGTCTCTGTCTTGGAGCAACGATTGGTTGATATGGAGTAGCCGGGTGTGTCTGCACAACACACACACACACAGCCAGGTAAGGTAAGATAAAACAAGGGAGAGAGGGGGAGGGGAGCCATAAAGTGAGGCTTGAGATCAGATCTCACATGCACAGTTTGGTGGAGAGCTCACTGAGGCCTATAAAACTTATCTACGTTCCCCTGGGAGGTAGTAAAGAGAGTGACAAACAAGCTGCTTCTTTTGATTAAAAAAAAAAAGATTAGGGAATCACGCAGGAGGAAACCAAGGAAAGGAGCATTTACAAGGGTGATCTGTGAATGATTTGTTTAACAATGACTGCTTGATTGAGTGCTGCAGTGACTTGTGATTAAAGGTTTGGAGTACCACAACTCTGTCATTAACCTTACCAAATAAAGACAAAAAGACCCAATCACTTTCACATTTACTTACTTTGTTTTGTTGCACTCAGGGTTTACTTCACTTTGCCTTCACTTAATTACTTTCATTTACTCACTTTTCTCGTTCACATTTGTTCATTTTAATTTATTTATAATGCAGATTTATGCATTTTATAATTTTACATCTCAAATTGCAAGTTTATTTAGGTACACCTAGCTAAACCTTATGGAATAAAACACCACTGCAATTCATCCTATGAGGGTTATTATAGTGTTCAGTTTTGTCCAGGTGTTAATTTAATGCTATGTTATTTTGCAGACTTTGTAATTTGTGGTGCTGATCAATTGTATTGTAATATACTCAGAAGTGTTTCTAAAATTGTGTATACCAATGAGGGCATTAGTTTTTGCTACCAAAAGAAAATTGATACAATCAATTTGCTCATCTCAGCAATCTAATCTTTTGACCCATACATTTATCCATTATCTACACCTGCTTGTCCTTTGCTTGGACCCAGGTGCTGAAGCCTCCCAGCTCACATGGCAAAATTTAATCTTTTGAACATTTTGAAATATCTTTGAATATGTGGTTTTGTTTATGTGTACCAACCAGGGAATTGCAAACATAATAGTGTGGCACTTGTAAATGCCAATAAAGTAACTGAACTTAACTTGCTGTAGTAGTTAACTGTCTTTCTCTAAAAGTAAGGGTTCTAATTTCTGTTGAGGTTAAAAAGCTAACGACGAAAAAATAATCAGTTAATTACGATACAAACTAAACTTATCATTTTGAAATAGTTCTTTTTGTAGTATTGGGTTATGATTAGAAGAATGGGCATTGCTTCAGGGAAATCATGTCAATCTGATAAAACTCTTAACAAGTCTATTCAAATTCATGATGATAAATTGGAAGGATAAGGTACAGATTACTGTATACAAAACAAACAGTGTCGACATGTTTTGTTTCTGACACAATTAAAACATTATACTGAATATATTGTACTCTACTTTGTAAGGCCCAATATAATGTACACTGCTAAAATGTTATTCATCCCAGAGCAAAATATTCTACACACACGATTTTATAAGAACATTATTTAAACAACAGACCTTTTCTTTAAGAATGAACATAGCTGTATATATTTTACTTCTTAATAGGTGACTATCTTTAAAATACACTCAGTTGCCACCATTGGCAGGTAATTTCATAAACAAAAATAATTCTAATGCAGTGCAATAAATCCTACTGTCATGAGATTATATGTTATGTTTTAGTGTTTTAGAAAAGGTGTAGCAGCTCCACTGGCAGCTAAATATGTATCTACCTGCCACAACCTGAGGGACTCACCACTATAAGATCCCAACATTACACATTGGTTTAGGATTGTATACAGTAACTATATTATACAAAACTGTTAAGTATTATATTGTGTTGTAATTGTTTTGTAATGTAATGTGTTGTATAACTATCAGCAGTATAATCTATGTGACACCTACTATATGTATTTAATATGTGATATGTACTATATATGCATTTTCTGTAAACTGCTTTAGCAACATGTTTTCTTTGTTCATGCCAATAAAACAAAATTGAAGAGAGAGAGAGAGAGAGAGAGAGCTCAGTGTGTCATAGGAAGTCCCCTGGCAGTCTAGTCCATGGGCGATTTTAGACCCTTTTTAGGGGGGCTCAATATTAAACAGGTTTAATATCCTGTGTCGCCGATGCTATGCACCTGTAACCCAGTCAAGGAAAGGGTTAACAGAAACATAGTTTTGACCAATCGGAGGTGGTTGTGCCAGACTCCCGCCTTTGGCTGAGTCTCTATCTAATCTGTCAGAGGGAGAGCAGGAGTGCGGTTGTGAAGTTTAATGTTGGTAGTCACCAGAGAAGAAATTGGTAATTTCATGGTGCAGATTATAACCCAAATTGAAACGTAAGCAACTAAAATTGCTGAATGTTAGAACATCGTGTCAAATTGGTCTATATTGCTGTGACTTATAAAGTGTCAGGTTTAGTTCCATCATAGTGTTAATAGTGTCAAAAACCGTTAGCTGACGTTGTTGTTCAGTAGCTAGCTCAGAGATGATCAGATAATGAAATTACTGATTTAACGGGGGGGGGGGGTTAACACTTTTGCAAGGCATTGTATCCGTGTCACATTCTCATTAGGGGCTGAGACCCCCTAAAGGTTTGATCCTAGAATTGCCCCTGGTCTAGTCTATTCGAGCCCATAGCATCATAACTAAGGGCTGGTCCAAGGCAAACCTGAGCCAGCCCTGACTATAAGCTTTATCAAAGAGGAATTTCTGCCTCCTGAGAAACCAGCTCCCATGTGTATGTATATGTATGAATATGTCTGTTTAATCTACAAGGATGTCTACCGATGCTTTTTATGTCTATTGGTGACCTTATGATATGGGGATGTGTTGAGTATGGCTCTTGTGGGCTTAGTGATGTTATGGCTTAGCTGTGACTATGCTGCAAAACCAATGTATCTGAAATCTTTTTTATTTATTTATTTATTTTTATTACTTTTTTTAAATACTTGATCTGGAGATGCATCCTATTAAATGATGATTCAATATGTAATGATTTGTTGAGTGTTAACAGAGGCACACAGACAGAAAACTGTAGCATGTCATGCCATCATGGATGTTTGGGATGTATTATTAAGAATATGCCATGCTTGAGCGTTTCCTCTTCCCCACAGTGATCTGTTTCTGGTCAGCTGATGCGGGTAAGCAGCCAGGCTGCAGCTCATTGGTCGCGCTTCATTTCTACGGTCACATGCGCGCGTGTGTTTAGTTTCATTTCCGCACCCCGCTGCTGTCTGTAGCATGTTAGCTTCTGCGATGCCACTTCACACATTTTGAGGAGAAGCGCATTTATTATTAAGGACAGGAAAGCGTGAAGCTAATAACGTTCATTTAAAACACATGCAGATTGACTTTATTGTATCTGCATAACAAAATAGCAGCTTTATTGTTTCTAAGTCAACCAGGAAGCGACGTTAACGCCAGGAAGCTCACTACATCATCAACGGGCTTCATGTTTAAACATTTGTTAAACTGTAACAAACAAAGAAGCTTTCCCCGCTTGTTGACAGTAGAATAAGTCATGAAGGTAGGTGAACAATGTAGCCTAATGGTGAACTCGGTTAAGCCTTTCAGAGAGGTGTTTTTATGTGACTGTATTTTATCTCAGCAAAAGTTATTTCCTCATGCGGAGATGAACAGACATTTTGCATGCACACACTGTATATGGCTGGCTTAATATGTGGTTTCACAACTTAATTTCCCAATTACAGGATGAATTTATAGGGGTAGTATTCTGTTGTTGTGGCCTTGCATTATGTAGCCTACTACACTTAATAGTTTTTGTCCAAGAAATGGACAGTTAATTTTCTCCTAGTTGTGTTTTTTGTTTGTTCAGGAAGCAAATAAATGAGCATGCAAGTACCTTATAATGAACCGGAGATATGTAATTCAAAATCCCATCACTTAATTTTGAATTATGTTAAATATGTGTGGGCCGTATGGATAAAATCCTCTCTCTTGGTAAATGTTAGATGGTTATGTTGTAGACTGGTTTGTCTATTTTTGGTTATTCAGTTCAATTAAATACCTGACAAATCAAGGTACTTTATCACATTATTGTAACAATTGTATACAAATCCAATATTACCATAAAGAATTCCTGTTCTTTGATTTTCCCACAATAGAGTTGTCAAAAGGATTAGAGCTGCAACTAACGATTATTTTCATTGTACATGTATCTACCAATTATTTCCTTAATTGATTTCCTTCTCATTTTGTTAAAAAAAAATTGTGAAAAATGCCCATTATAATTTCCAGAGCCGAAGGTGTCGTATTGAAATAGCTTGTTTTGACCAACAGTCTCAACCCCAAGATTATTCAGTTTAATATCATATAAGAGAAATAAAGGCAGCAACTTTTTGCAATTTTGCTACCATAGTACCACCTCGTTTATTCTACTATTGTATAAATGGTATGGAAAAATCTCTGATGGTAGACAGTTAATATTGTCTTACACAGCATATTTTCATATTGTCCAACCCTAATTTTAAATGAATAATAACCATTATATTTGAGAATTGCTTGAATGGTGATAAATGAAACTTTTTAAGACCAAGTGTCAATCATTTTTTTCATGCAACATCTGCGTCAGGTGGTCAACAGTCAGGGTGGAGGGGCCTTCCTGGTGTGGATCCTGGTTGTTCAGCTGGTCCTGTGTGGGAGTGGGGTGTACACCGCTAATGGCACCAACAGCTGTAAACTGGTCTCTGAATCTGTCTCAGAACGGAAAGTCCTGAACCGACTAGAGCCACTCGTCCGTAAGAAGTAAGAAGTGACTCAATTGTATACCTGCATATTCAGTGCCATCGATATGACGTTAGATTGTTTTTGGATTGCCTGTTATTAGTCTAAAATCAGCACTAATTGAATATGCAAACCAGCCATGATGGAAACATTTTGCCTGATTGTCCTTTGCTATTCAGTGTTGTGCCTTTTCTCACATATTAGTTGTTAACTGGGATTTGTTCTCATGTTGACAGCTTTACAGCAGTGACCAAGAATGGAACTGAGAGTTACACATATGTGTTCCAGTTGTGTGGGGATGCAGGCAGTATTCCAGGAGCTGGGGTTGTTCAGTTGGACAGCATGAAAACGGAAGTAAAACCAACAGTGATTGGCATGTATGGTGCAACACAGGCCATTGGAGGAAGTAAGTCTCTGCAAAATATAAGAATTTCACCCTAATTTACCCTGACTTTGTGTGTGGATATTAACCATCTGTGAATTGGAATCTTATGTTGGAGAATTGCCTTGTGTTTGAGACAAACTAGGAGCACAGTAAGCCCAAAAAATGTGTTACAATTGTTTAGTGTGCATTATTTATCTCTGATCATGGGATTAACCATTCCATATGGTGCTTTAGATCTGTTTTATGTCTGCATTGTCTATTTTGACACTTTCCTGCCCTTGCAGGTGACTGGGTGATGTTGATCTACACAGATGGGGACAGATATGATGCCCACTGCTCTAAGGAAAAGAGGAAAGCCATGGTCATGATCTCTTGTGACAGAAAAACGGACGTGGTAAAAGAAACTCAGATGGCTTTTAGAACATCATATTTTTAGATCATCAGATTTGTGAAAAGAAATGCTAGTTTAAAATGGCACCGTGTTTAAAACAAAAATGCAAGGGGCTACATTGGTGGCAGGTTGCTTCAGGTACCGGTGTGAAGATGATCCAGAAAGGCATCTTTGATAACATATCCACAAACTCTGCACAGTGGTTTATGATATTATGACAAGTTTTCACAGTGATTGTATTCTTCATCTTGATGATTACAAGGGAACTGTAGAAATACCTCATTCATGTTACAAAGTAATCTATCGTGAATGTGTGCCTGTTCAATGCAGCATGTTGCTGGATGACGTTAGATTGTGTTGTCTGAAATGTGAATCAGGGTGACACATGGTGCTAATGTTTCTCCTGTGAGACTTGTCTTGCACCCGGTCTTTTTTTCTTTTCTTTTTTTAAATTGGTGTGTGTGTTGCTTTATATTTCCCTTTTGTCTCTCTCCATCTCATTCCCAGGGTGAAATGAAGGTAGTGTTGGAGGACAGGGATAGGTTGCAGGACTGTTTCTACCTGTTTGAGCTGGACTCCAGTGCAGTGTGCCCAGCTATTGAGTCCCACATCAGCACTGGCTCCATAATACTCCTCATGTGCGTAAAGATTGTGTTTGTGTGTGTGTGTGTGTGTGTGTGGACACAAAAACCCTTAACGTTAAAGCATATAATAATATAATAATAGCACAGGCCCTCTCTTCTTCCAGTGGTTTCTGTCTTCTGGCTGTTTATCTCATCGGAGGTTTCCTTTACCAACGACTGATTGTTGGAGCCAAAGGGATGGAGCAATTCCCAAATTATGCTTTTTGGTTGGAGGTCGGCAATCTGACAGCGGTAAGCCGAGTGCAGTTGATACACAACGTCATTAAAAGATCAGGCTAATGTTATTTCTTTGGAAATTCATTAAAAACTTGACCTCCCCTTACAGGATGGGTGTGACTTTGTGTGCCGGTCAGGAAAACGGGAGGAAGCCCCGGCTTACAGGGGAGTGGCAACAGAACCTTTAGAAGAAGAGCCAGAGGAGAGAGATGACCACTTACTACCTATGTGACCTCAATATGTCAGACATGGGACAGAAATCTTCACTGTGTGACACAGTTTACTCTTTCACAGGTTACAGGTTGCTGTTAGACACAAGCCTTGTTTTTCTTGTGCAGGTTTAGGTTAGGACCTGTCGACACTTTGCGTGTATTCCATACTTGTGCCTAGCTACTGTGTGATCTGCTTGTCACTTAAGAGGGCATGTTGCTCATAGGGCTGACAGTCATGTCTCCTCTTCCTACCCCATGCATTTCATTCAGCTGTTTGATGTCAAACAAATGAGTGATTCATCCAAGATTACAAAGTGACAATAAAGACTCTTCTCCCATGGAAATCTGGCACAAAAGGGAGAAGTTAAGTTGGATTTCTGCCTGATTTTAAACTTAATGACATATTGCTGCCATCTCTTTTTCTGCTTAGCTAATGATTGATTGATTGTTGGAAGTTGGTGCAGGTTGCAGCTAGCTGCTTTATCTGGGACCCGGTTGTGCACTGACAGTTGCAGGTTACAAAACACACAAGTGCTTTCGCTTGTGTAATTTAGCTTTAATCAGTTTTTGTGTTTTGAAAGTAATGAGAATGGGAATTTTTATTTCTGTGACTGTGCTCACAATTTTGCTACACAAGTAGAACTCACTGCAGAAACCATAGCTTGACTGACTTAGTTGGGCTTTTTCCCTTTCTCCCACATTATAGGGAAAAGCTTCTACATCAATGCTAAATATTTTCTCCCTAAAATGTTGAGTATTGCCAGTTTCCTGACTGAAATCTGAGCTTGACTGTTGTAATCAACCATCCTCTCAATTTTTTTTTTTTTATTGATTTTTGAGTTTAAAAGACACCAACAGACAATATATACTGTATATGTACACACATACATACAACAGAAAAATCCCACCCCAAACAAACAACAGATGCTGCAATGTCTACAAAGTTGAAAGAATGATAGAAAAGTATATAAAATAACAAACTAGTACTGTACAAGAAATAAATAGCAAAGTACATACAGATTTAACCAAACACAATTAAGTTAGAATCTCTGCAGGAAGGAATGCAATGGTCTCCAGCTTCTCCAGAATCTTTTGGAATTATATTTGAGGTCATAAGTCAGTTTCTCCAGAGGGAGAAGAGCCGATATCTGTGACACCACATACCGGCCGTGGGGACTTGCGGAGCAGACCAACTCAGTAAAAAACATTTTTTAGCCAGAAATAAAAATAAAAGAATTATCGGTGTCCCATCCTCTCAATTTATATCCGTGAGGTCAACAATGCGGTTAACTTGATGCGCTAAACTTACAAATTTGGTGTTTAAAGCAAAGCATCCAACTAAAATGCAAAATGTAATTACATCTCAAATCACTAATTTTAGTTTATAAAATGCTACCACACAGTGATAGGCAATTACAAGAGATTAATATATGAATTCTGCTATTCATAATTTATGATATCAAGATGTATAGTATATATGTAGTATATGTACTTGTATTTTCATAGAATAAATGAACACACAGCAAAAGATTATTGTTCATAATCTCAAGCCTATTTAATAATGAATTTTGTAGTGGTAAGACTGATCAAAATGCCTACATGGTAAAACTGATCCAAACACAAGATATACACACACACACACACACACACACACACACACACACACAAAAACATTATAGGGTGCAGGTTTTCTTTTGACCAAATATTAAGGCCGCTTAATGCCTGATGCTTTGCTTCTTTAGGAGAATAGAGCTACAATGAAAGCACTTACTGTTATTTTCTATACACTTCTGTATCTATATTATGGTTGTAAACATGTTACAGCTCTGATAATACTTTTTAGAAATTGCGATGTTAAGGATTAAAGCAGGATTTTTGATCTTGATGGCAAAATTATGTTAGGAAGTTTCAGTTGTGAATCAAGTTACTAGTGTGCACTTACGTTAGGTTTGTTTTGTTTCTATCACTTGCTTTTTTTTGTGTTTTTTAGGTTAACATTTCTTTGCTTAGTTCTGTGATTCACATCCTGGGTCACAATCTGGTAGAACGGGTTACACATGTGTTTTCCGTGAACTGAACAACCTCTTGATTAACATAATGACCTGTTAGGTTCAAGGATGATTTCAATCTACCAACTGTTTTGTTTGTTTTCTGATTCCATCAAAAATAAAAGATGAAAGTAGTTTATGTATGTCCATTGTAGTGGTGAAATTAGTACACACCTAAGTGCACTCACCTTTGGAGATTTAATGAATGTGAAATGTTTTAAAAAAAAAACAACATTTTATGCACAATACATTTTTTATTAATTTATATTTAAATTGACTTCATGGTTAAGATATTTGCTAATGTTGAGTAGTGTTTGGACCATACACCGCTTGGCAAATGTTTCAGGAAGAATAATCAGGTTAACCAATTTTATTTCAAAATTGATTCTTAAACCAAGCCTGAAACCGAAAAAACAGAAATTTGTCAACAAATGTCACTGACATGAAAGCTACGTACAGTAATAGGCTACAATGACAAGCAATGGTGCACTGATTCGCACCGAGTGCTGTATTTTGTATTTTGTTGTCCACTGTGTAATGGTTGATTGGAAGAGCAAAAAAAAAAAGGAAACTCATTGTTGCAGCTAAGACCTGCCTACCACTTGAGGAGCACAGCACGAGCACATATGGACAAAACAAACATGCCAAATAAAAAATATATGTTAATTTTTAAAGCAGATTTAAAATTATATTGTAACAATTTAACAATTCGCAGTTATGAAATCCAATCGCGGCACGGCTGTTTTGGAACGCAATAGACAGACGGTGGCGACCATTTACTGTATATTAACTCAAATGTAACAGTGAAAAATCAGTGTTCGACCTACAGTCTGTTGAGATGCCTCTGCAAACGCACAAACGAAGCGCAATCCCAGTATATAGTTTCTGCTGATAGCCAGGACTCTGCTGTTTCTTCAGGAATGATTTCACACATCGGTTCACGGAACAGCACTCCACAAGCACTAGCTACATATACATACTTATATATTTATGGGTCTCTCTGGTCGACTTGGCAGCCATTTTCCTTGTTGCGCAATGTATCTGGATACCCCTTGCTTTTCAAGTAAGCTTGAGTCCTTGCTTGGCGTTAAGGAGTATCTAGCCCTTCCCCTTAGCCCTATCCCTCGACCAAAATGAGTATTGGGACAGCCCTTTCTCTCACGTGAACGCGCGAAACTAAGGGGAAGGGGTAAGGGTAAGACAGAGAAATGAGACGCAGCCTTAATTTGTGCGCCAAGCAGTGTATGTAGGCTGCGTAGGGGTGTGAGTCTCTTTGATGCGCTGCTGCACACCAGACACATAACCTGACATCAAAGACGCACCGTCGTAACTCTGTGCCACAATTGGGATGTTTTTAAGACCACACATATCAACCCCTTTGTAGATGGCCTCCACAATCCCAGCCGCGTTGCGAGATGCAAAGCAATCCATAAAACACAAAAAAAACGCTCGTTGATTTCCAATTCCTCGGCATATCGTATGCACACTGACAGCTGTCAGTTTTGGAAGGCCTCATCCGCAATTACAGAGAAACATCCAGTTTCCTGCACCTTTTCAGCAATGTTGTTGTAAAGCATGTGTGCACAGATGTCAATTATTTCATTTTGAAAATCTGGGCTTGTGGCATTAAAATAATTAGATTGCATGTTTTCAAAATCAGCACAATATTTCGATAAAAAACTGCAAACTTCGAGGAAATTGCCACGCGATTCTGACTCTTCTCCCTCCTTATGCCCACGAAAGGACAATCCAAGTTTAGACAGTAACCTCACAACATCAACTACTTTGCATAGGTAACCTCTGTTCTTTTCGACTATAGCTTTATGGCTTTCAGCCAGTTTAGCTGCAATAGATCCATTTGAGGATGAGCTGGCTTGGAAGTTTAATCATACAGTTAAGATGTAATTACCCGTTTCCAAGTGTATCTCGCTGCAGCCACCGGGGGCAGTGCACACGCCGATACAGTAGGTGGCGGTATGCGTTATTTAACCTCGGTTTACCATCCGCCAAAACGCACAAAGAAGAAGAAAGGGATTTAAGAGGCGGGGTTTCGTTGGAGGCAAAAACCCTGAAAAGGGCTATCGTTATTTGCAGTTAAAGCCAACATCGCAACATAAACTTGAGTGCATTTAAGTGTGAAGGACACAAATACCAAGGAGAGGTAAACGCATAAGCACGCCGAAAAACACTAAACGTTGACTTCGTGCAAGCGTAATAGCCAGATAGTTGCTAGCTTTCTACCTGCAGTAAGAAGCTAGCATTGCTAATTAGTTAGCCTATCTAGCTTATGTTGAACTAACGCTGCACATTTTTTACTAATAAGTGTTTATACCAAACTAACTGATTTTCCACTTTCATATAGTGTTTCTGAAGTCGGTCTTCTTTTTCTAGCCTCGTTACAAACGTTAATGTATTTTAGGTATGGTATGTCAGACTTTTGTTAAGCAAAGTCCATTGTAGTTAGCCACAGCTGGCTAGCTTCTTTCTTGGTGTTTTGAGCTTTCCTCCATGTTCTTTCTCTCGCATTCATTTATCTTGTTGACAAGTGCTAATGAAAATGCTTCAATGCTCATACATGCCTCTATTTTTAGTGGCATTTGTAATAACGTCTGGCAAGCTCATAAGTAGTTAAAAATACTGTTTGTGCAGGGGTGTAGCAAGCTGTGATTTATGGGTCCTCTGAAAGAATAAGTAGCTAACGTTAACGTTACCTCTGTTAAAAACAATCAGAGGACTGGAAATGTTGTGCATTACAGCAGTGTAACGTTACTCTAGATTAAAAGAAGTCTCCTTTTTAATGTCAGCAGTATCAGACATTTGAAACATACTGAGTTGACACCGAATTTGGTTGTAATGTACTTAACTAGTAACTGATGATTTAAGTATTTATATTATTTTATTTTTATTGTGTAGCCCCAGTAAATTAGCCTGACAAGCCAGACCCACATCAAGATGTTGACCCTGGCTGCAAATTACATTTGCTGCCGATAGGGTGCGTCTAGATTTCTAGGCTACCAGTAAATAGTGCTAAATTGCATGTTTAAACAAGTCTTCACGCTAAGATATCTGCAGTTAGAAGTTCTGCAATTCATAGAAATATTTATTGTGTATACAACATAAGCGTTTGGTCACGACTACTTTTGATGAGCGGTTTCTGTGTTTTGAGCAGCAAACATGGATGCAGGTGAAGACCAAAACACAGGCACCACCAATGGAAATCCTCAAACAAGCGGGAACTCTCGTGCACCCCAGATAGCCCACATGTCTCTATATGAGAGACAGGCTGTACAGGTGTGCATAAACGACTACCTAGATGTGATGAAAAGGCTAATGTTTGTTATCTTGAATTGTTAATAATATACTGTTTAAATATAGACTTTTGCGTTAGTCTTAAAACAACATGTATCTCTGTGTGTGTGTGTGTGTGTGTGTGTGTGTGTGTGTGTGTGTTTGTTTGTGTGTTTGTTTAGGCTCTCCAAGCACTGCAAAGACAGCCAAATGCAGCTCAGTACTTCCAGCAGCTCATGTTGCAGCAGCAGATCAATAGTGCACAACTCCACAACTTGGCTGCTGTGCAACAGGTAACCAGAATTATGACAGGAAAAGGCAGGCACTACAAAAATATGAGATATGTAACAGAAGCATTACACAACATCCCTTTCATTCTCTTTTTAAACCAGGCCACGCTTGCAGCCAGTCGTCAGTCCAATACCCCAAGTAACAGCATGTCCCAGACGACCACCACTGTAAGTTTTGTTGTAAGTTGCTTGAGTTATGATTCTGATTATGAATTACACAGCTAGTTTAAAAAAAAAAAAATAGTACGGTAGGTTTGATAAAAAATTTAAAATGTTCTGTTTCTCCCAGGTCAACTTAAGCACCACATCTGCGGGAGGTACCATGACCAATCCCCGTCCTCACGGTCCAGCCAACTCTGCAACAACAACAGCTCTCAACCAATCAGTGTTGCTGGGTGGAAACTCTGCAGGACAGGGACAGATGTATCTTAGGGTGAGTTAAAAATTAACATGCGCTGAGTACATTTATGAGTAAAATGGAATACATAAATGCATATTGTGCATATCTGTGTCACCAATTCTTGTAATATAATAATTCAACCTTTATTCTGTTTGTGAAAGCTTATTGATTTGGTGCTCTAAAGAGTTACTCTTGGGTTAGTATCTCCTGCTACTGATAAGTAGAGTCATGCATTCTACTCTACTACTACTCTAAGAGCAGTTACAGAAGATAGCAGCAATGGCCTCTATAAGTATACATAAGGTAAAACCTACATAAACCGAACTCTATCAACAGAAAATCCAAGAGAAAATGTCTCAAGAGAATCAGCGAAACAGCATAATGTCTTGGAAGGGCTTTAAAAAATTAGCACTTAACACCAAACATTGTTGGCAAATTCTTAAGTATTCCAAATCCGTGTATCATTCGTTCATTTTTTTTTTTTAAATAAAAGCAAAAAGCAAAAAAAAATAACTTGTTTTCGCAATACTCGAATAACAACTTGTTTTTCCAATTTCCGATTTGATGCTCAAATGAAAAATGGAAAACAACGGATAACAAGCTTATCATCAAATTTTCATATTTTCAACTGATGCAAATTGCGTGACCCGGAAGTGATCTCTACTAGAACTATAGGACGCTGTCAGATATAAATATAAATATATACAGTCATGTGAAAAAATTAGGACACGAGGAATAAAAAAATCATCTTTTGCAAATTGATCTTAATGCCTTAATTAAAAAAATGAGGAAAAATCCAATCTTTAAGGACACCAATTTTCTTTGTGAATGAATAATGTATCGTAAATAAATAAATGTTCTTCCTTTAAAATACAGGGGGCATAAGTAAGTACACCCCTATGTTAAATTCCCATAGAGGCAGGCAGATTTTTATTTTTAAAGGCCAGTTATTTCATGGATCCAGGATACTATGCATCCTACCATCCTACCATATGCTACCTAGAGATTGGCATGGGGTACTTTCCATAAAATCATCTCTCAATGCAAATCAAACCAGCTATTAGGCTAACTGAAATAAAACCATGCCAATCTCTAGGTATGGTGAAGGGTATGTGATGATGTGGGGCTATTTTAATTCCAAAGGCCAAGGGAACTTTATCAGGAGGCATAGTATCCTGGATTCTTGAAATAACTGGCCTTTAAAAATAAAAATCTGCCTGCCTCTATGGGAATTTAACATAGGAGTGTGTATACTTATGCCCCCTGTATTTTAAGGAAGAACATTTATTTATTTAGGATACATTATTCATTCACAAACAAAATTGGTGTCCTTAAAGGTTGGATTTTTCCTCATTTTTTTTAATTAAGGCATTAAGATCAATTTGCAAAAGATGATTTTTTTTATTCCTCTTTTTAGTCAACTTTAGCATGGGTGTCCTAATTTTTTCACATGACTGTATTTGATCATGCACAACAAAACATGCAAGTATTAAATCCCCCTTCCACTCGGCCAGCCATGCCAAAACATTTAGGCTATTTATGAACTTCAGAATCCAATGGAAAATAATCTCAAAATGAAATAGCGCAACGTGGTGTCAACATAAAACGCAGCGCTTTCAAGGCGGAGAGCGGAGTTCACTTTACAGCAAAAACAAAATAGCCTACTTTCACCCAGGAAACGCTTGTTTGTTCCCTCGGGAGTGTTTTAATCACAATCTTTTTTTCCCTAAACTTAACTAGTCGTTTTGGTGCCTAAAACTTAATGTCATTGCTGCAAGACGCTCACCTTTTCTGGCTACCTTTGAGTGGGAGATACATTTTGTCTCCACTGGCCACTGTCTCCAAATAATTCAGCAGAGGATATAGACCAGAAAGGGGGAAATCCCATGAAAATATATATATATATAATGAATATTTCAATTATATGACAACGGTTACCAACAAAATAAAAGTTATAATCAAACTGTATTCATATTGTGGATCTATTTTTCACATTGGGCCGTGTCACCTGCACAGCTGATGTGATCCACACATTTCCAGTAGTGTTGTAACAAAAGGGTCGTTTAACCCAATGAATCCCTTTTTATATAAATATGTTGTTTCTCTGTTCCACTGTGTTTACTGATTTATTGTCAGTAAAGTGTTACTTCTTTTTCCATAGTTTAATAACGGACCATCTGTTCCTACATGTATTAATAGTGCCCTAGTAGAGATCACGTCCGGGTCATGCAATTTGCGTCAGTTGAAAATATCAAAATTGGATGAAAAGCTCTTTAACCATTTTTTTATTTGAGCACGAAAATCGGAAATTGGAAAAACGAGTTGTTCTTCTTTTTTTCATTTTGGTTTTGGAAACGAGTATTGAGAAAACAAGTCATTTTTTGCTTTCTGCTTTTATTTTGAAAAACAAGTGATACAGATTATTCCATGTAGTTAAGTGATCCATGAGTCATTCATTGAAATATTTGTTATTTTAATGTTGACCGTCTGTCTTGCTCCTCACATAGGTCAACCGCTCTCTCAGGGCTCCCCTTGCCTCTCAGCTCATCTTCATGCCTGGTGGTACAGCAGCAGTTGCCCAGACGCAGCCCCAGCAGCAGCAGCAGCAGCAGCAGCAGCAGCAGCAACAACAGCATGAAGTCACACCTACCACAGCCCAGTCTGACAATGATCAGGTTTGAGTACAATTACCATTAATGTGAGGTCTGAGCTATTTAAAGTCATACAGTCTTAGATATGTGATAGTTTTCAGAGATGTAATTGTCATGGGAAAACTATTTGACACCACCAAGCACACTTTTGCTAGTTTTATCAAATGCATTTCACCACGACCTACTCCTTTCTTCATTTTACAGGTGCAGAATCTGGCCTTACACTGTGCTTCCGCTCCTAGAACAGTTGCTGTAAAGGCTGAGCTTCCAGAGAGGAAAGATGTTGCCAGATTTCCTCTTGGTCAACAGCAGCAGCAGACTTTTGCCCAGACAGCTCAGCAGCAGCAAGTGCAACCACAACAGCAGCAACAAATGGCCAAAACCAACTTTACTCAGCAGTCCAACGCCAACACCATGACTCTAAAGAATGTTACTCCTGCTGCTTCTGTAGCTCCTTCCTCCACTTCCTCTCCAGCACTCCCTCTTTCCCAACTCCTCCTGTCCTCCTCTGCTGCCCCCATGATCCTGGTGCCCACCTCAAATGTTCCTCCCACCACCCAGGGCTACGCTTTTGGCCCAGTGACCCCAAAAGCCAACGTTAACACACAGACTCTGGTGGTGCAGCCCCTACAACAGGCCAGCACTATTGCAGAAAAAGGACCTGTGCCAATCCAGCCCAAGACAGCTCAAGGACAACGCTTACCTGTACAGCTGCCTCCTCGACACCCACCTCCTATTCTCCCAGCTCCACCTAGCAACACCCAGCACAACACTCCACACATCCCTGTGCAGCTTGTGGGAGCCAGGCAGGGCTTAACAGGAAACGCACAGGCTGTGGCCCTGGCACTGGCACGAAGCAGCACGGCCCAGGAAAGTACAGCTGGCGGGAATGTTAACACAGTCTCCAACAACAGTGCTATGGTAAGACCAACCATTGAAAGGACGTACTTAGCGACACAGGCACTTCTTTGGTTTGGTGTTAAGGATAACTGTCAGTGTACAAGGAATTGTAACAGTTTTTTCCCCCACATACCATTAGATAAAGCCTGCTATTGGTTCTCTGAAGAGAAAATCTGACAGTGACGCACCAAATGAGATGGCGACAGAATCTTCAGACTCTACACCCATGAAAGATTCTGCTCCTCCCTTATCCCCTGCCCCGACAAAGGACTCGGGTATGTCAATTTATCCTCTCCAAATCAAGCAAAGATTATTAGGAGTAATACTTTGAAAACTTGTAAAACTTGTAAAATTGTAACTAAGTCTAGAAATCTGGTTGAAAGCTCATTGTTTTTCCCTGTTTCTTTCGATACTCACTAGCTCCTCCTGTAGCAGCTGCCTTCTCATCCCCTCCCACTCTGTCCTTGCCTCTGCCCTTGTCAAGAGTCGGGCATGGGGACAAAGACAGAGCGCCTGTTCCCCAGGCAGTGGTCAAACCTCAGGTCCTCACCCACCTCATAGAGGGCTTTGTCATCCAGGAGGGAGCTGAGCCCTTCCCCGTAAGTGTGCGCTGTTTTGATGACAGATTAGATTTCGTAATGAATCAAATCTCTGATTTGAAATACACTGGCTATGCACTTTTCCTTGTAAAAACGTTTCTTATTATATTTGATGTAAAAGGTTGCTGGACTCCTCAAAGACAGAGATTTCGCCCTGGTTGGCCGCTCTGAAAATGGACCTCAATGTAAGTGGTGAAGTAACTCTTTTTTTAAGGCTCAAATATGATACCATGAATCTGTGTGCATAATCAGTATTTCATAAATGTGTAACGTAGATGTATCCCTCCCTTTTCCTCTTCAGTGTTAAAGTGCGAGTACTGTGGAAGCCTTGCCCCAGCCAGCCAGTTCAGAGGATCAAAGAGGTTCTGTTCAAATACTTGTGCCAAGAGGTAGGATTTTCTTTAGCTTTCCGTTTCGGCATTGTTTTTTTATTTTGGTTTGTTGTTTGGTGACCAAAAACTCTACTGTGCTTTACATTAAGGTTAGGTAACCATATTTAATAAAGAAACCAGTCAAAGACTATACCAAACAAAAATCTAAGAAATGTCTTCCTGAGTTTTGACTGTGCCCCTGGATCCACAGGTATAATGTGAGCTGCAGCCAACACTTCAAGACGAGCAGAGGGAGGAGTGGTGCAGGGCTGGCTTCGCCTCCAGCACCCACTGAGAGCGCAGCTAGGCGAAGAGGCCCCTCTCGCAGGAGCAGTTCTAATATCACCTGTAATAACATTTCAAGCAGGCATCTATCTGTTAAGGTACGATCTGTAGTTCAGAGAATGAGACTGTTGATATTCTATATTTTTCTAATTATAAAAATCAAAACCCCCAAATAATTAATGTTACTAACAAGTATTGCCAGTGTATCTAAAGCCTGATATGGTTTATTAGACGTTGCATTAAAACCCCATCAATGGGCCACAATGTTGCACTGGATGACATGTTTCCTCAATAGAGTGAACACAGGCACTGCAGTTTATTGAGTCCCATACACTCTCCTGCTGCTGTAGTGTCCTAAGTGTGTATTATTTCGCAGCTCAAAATAGTCCAACAAATGCACCATTTACTCCTGAGTGATTTTTGCTCAAAACTACAGTGCCCAGCTGGAGAACGTCATTTAACCTCTTTTAAAGATGATACATGTTTTACTTGTGATCTGTCTTTTATAAATATTTACATCTTCAGGGAAAACGGATTGGCTTGAATTGGCTTGAGTACCACAGACGGTAGTCAGAAAGTATTGGTTGGGCATTCCATGAAATTCAATTGTTGATAGTAGAAAAATGGCTGCCTAATGCTTTATATATCAAGTGGTTGCATTATCCACAAATGCAGCTTACTCATGGAAGTTTTATCATTGGTTTTTGTTTCTCCACTTTTGTGGGCGTAGTGTCACTCTGAGTCCAGTCGCTCAGAGGACGTATCCAGCGACGGGGAAGAAGAGGAGGATGATTCTCCTTCACTGTCCCCAAGCTCTTCACACTCCTGTTCTAGAGCTGAGCGCAGCGCTCCTCTGTCTGACAGCTCAGCTCCTGGTAGCCTCCCACTAGATGGGGCTAACTTTCTCTCAGCAACTCCTGCTCAGTGGAGTGTGGAAGAGGTCTGCAGATTTATCTCTTCACTTCAAGGTTGGTGTTCAGTGAGATAACAGTTTTGTAAGCCACAGCCATGTCTCCTGTTTTCTTTATCTAACTATCTTCCTGTCTTTCTGTCGGTTTGTGTCCAGGCTGTGAAGAGTTGGCCGCCCAATTTCTGTCACAGGAAATAGACGGGCAGGCTTTGCTGCTCCTGCGAGAGGACCATCTCATCTCCACCATGAATATCAAGCTGGGTCCTGCTCTCAAGATCTGTGCCTCCATCAACATCCTGCGTGAGTGATGCAGTGCGCACTTCAGAGGGACACCAGGATCGTTGTCTCATTGATAACTTCTCACTGAAATCAATACCTGGACCTCTTTTAGTAAGAAGTAAAAAAGACTATGGGGAAAGTGAGGATGTTTCTTACAAAACAATGGTGCACTATCAGTCATGTGAAGACATGGGGATGGACAGTTTACTTTCTGGACATTGAATGTGCAAACACATGTTGTATGTGTACTGTTATGTGTGAGTGGTGAGCATGGACAGTCTAGAGTATCCATGTCAGTAGTGTTTGTCAGTTGTTGTTTTTCTGTTGCTGTGAGTAGAAGCCTTTTGTATGTATTCTCTAATGAAACTGTGCAAATCTGCCAGCCTGCAGTAATCGGTGCTAGGTCTTCTAACTAGGACAGTTTACCTGTTGGGTTAAAAAAAGAAAAGAAACGTTGCCTTCTTGATGTATTTCAAACGGTGCTTTAACTTTAGTGATATGATTTGGAGGGATGTCAGCATCAGTCCACTTCATTTATATATATTTTAGTCTTATTAGTAGTTATTAGTTTATTTACCATATATGTTTAATCCAGGCTCCAATCACATCGAGGAAAGGACACTCAAAAAGCCTGGTATTTTAATTAGTTCATTTTACCAGTTATTGAAAGTTTTAGTTTTTTATCTTTTCCCATTTTGTACTACAATCAAAATTATTTTTTTCATGATTATGATATAGTTTTAGTAGCTTTAATCAACTAAACTACCTGAAAATAGGTATTCCTCATGGTTTGCTCTCTCAAGGGCTAAGTGGAAGTGCTCTGTGTACATGTATGCAGTACTACCAATAAACAATACCTGTTACTGGACCTCTGTGCGTTTGCTTTTATTACCCCTTGAAAATGAAAAAGATCATTGTAGGTCTTTTGTCATTTATTTCCAACTACCAAAGAATCCTACAAAAATGTGGTAAGAACATATATTACATCTGTTAATATACATTTGTATTATGTTATAAACAAGATCTGTAAAACCGTCATAAATTAACAGTATCGACTACAAGTTTACGATGCAGCGGCTGTACATTGGTCAAGTTTACCTATCTTGACGTGTACTACAACAAAATTACTGGTTGTATTTTCCCAACAATGCCTAACTCCCAAAGAGTTAGGCATTGCCTCATCAGACAAAGAAACACATGAATGAGGTCTTAATCAGAAGAAAATGAATGGTTCCCAAAAGTAGACGACTTAGCATACAGGTTTTCTCATTAATGCTGTGTGACCCTGTAGGGGAATACTTAAAATAAAAGTACAATTTCAGTGCCCCAAAACAAAAGTAAGCAAAAGTTTGGAACACTTTCCAACCTGAAAGATATTGTTTTGGAGAATTGCACCATTGGGGAGAAAAGTGCAATTTATTTTGCTGGCACAGGCTGATCAGAAAACTGTGTAGCTGTTCTTTTCCCCGTATCCTGCTTCCTTCAGGTACTGCTCAATGTCAACTGCCCCAGACGCCTTGAGGACTTTGTCAGAGGCACTTTTCTCTCCTGAGTGGATCTTGTGGCTCACTTCAGCCAGAGTGGGTCGATCTTGATCCTTCCACTGGCAACAACCCTTAATGATGGAGTATCTGAGAGAGAGATTTACAGCACATTTGTTAGAGAGGGGAAACGGCACTATGCTTCAGGTGTGCTTGTGTGTTATCTGGAGCATTCAGTGGAAACTTACAGCATGTTGGAACAGTTGGAAGGTTTTTTTAGACTTTTCCCTCGTTGATGAAACTGTAGAAGCTCATTTACTGAGATGTCTGCATATGGAGCTTCACCTGGAGAAAAAAGAGTAAATGTTGTAGGTAGGAGTGGGCGGTATGGTATGAAGGTGTATGTACAGTACTTTTACATTGCAATATCAATATATATTGTGTTAGTAACTTTTCTTGAGAAGAAACTGTTTATGGATAAAATAGCCAGATGGGCTGGCCCTTTTTTTGGCTAATCCAGCAAATGGGATACCTTATAATTACTTCATCATACTGATGAAAAATAATCATATTAAAATCCAATATTAGTATAAAGAAGTCCTGTAGCTACAATTGCCTAACGTAACCAGAGATACTGTATTAAAGTGATAGATGAGATAACTCAGTTTAAATGGATAAAAAGTTCAATTTCAACTTACCCAATGTTGCCATTTCAAATAGTAAGATGCCAAATGACCAGCTAGAGAGGAACACACAGAGGCAAATAATGGTTATAGTCTTTCATTCAGTAAATGCTTTTAATAATATACTCACAGAACAGCATTTAATAAATAACTGCAGCAGCATCTGTATTGGAGGTTGTAAATGACAGAAAATACCAGAGATAACATGAAAATAGATAAAACTCACATGTCGCTGCTCTGAGTGGCAGGTCTCTTGGCTAACAGCTCTGGTGCCTGCCATTTCTTCATGCTTGAATCATCTCTCTGAGTGGCTCCCTGGTTCTTCCTTGTGTGGACCCCATGCAGGCCCCAAAGCTTGGCAGTGAAGTCCTTGGTGACCAGTACGCTGCGGGCACAAATGCTTCCGTGGAGAAGATCTTTGCTGTGAAGGAACTCCTGATTGGGCAAAAAGACAAGTGGCATCACAGGATTAAACACACACGCCTGTGCAGGTGATTTCAGTTTAGTCATCACTGCCGACATGAAGTACATATATGAAACTGGACTCAATAAGAACTGTGGTGGAGGGGCGTGCATGTAACAAACTGCACGCCATAATGGGTAATGACAACCACCCCCTCTACAACGTTCTGGCTGGACAGAGGAGCAGTTACAGTGAGCGACTCTGCTCTCACTGCACTGTAGAACAGAGAGGTTCAGGAGATCCTTTGTCCCCACAGCCATCAGGCTTTTAACACCACCTAAACCCCACTGTGTTGTGTATGGGAATGTGTGTTTATGTGTGAGCTGATGGACACTTGAATTTCCCCGCGGGGATGAATAAAGTATCTATCTATCTATATCTATATCTAAAGGTCTTCCTAAAACCTCACATAAACTGCATTTTTAGAGCATCTGTTGTGGTGTTGTTGGGACAGATAAAGTGCATTAAAGCATGAAGAGATGTATCAGTTTAATTTGGGGTGGTCAGAAGTATTAAACATATTAGTCTTTTTTTTGCCATGCTAGCAGCTCCACCACTTTGGTCCAAACTGAAATATTTGCACAACTATTGGATGGATTGCCATTGTATAGATTCATGGTCCCCAGAGGATGAATCACAATGACTTTGGTGATCCCCTGATTTTTCCTGTAGCACCACCACCAGGAGGTTCACATTGTGGGTTTTCAACAACTTGCCAGGAAATTTGCTTCAGACATTCATGTTCCCCTCAGGATGAATAGAAATAACTTGGATACATAATTTTTCATCTAGCTGCATCATCAGCTTAAAATGTGAATACTTAACCTTTTTCTAAATAATTTTACGTGGCATGTTGATGTTAATATTTAGCTTATGTAAAGCCTCCAGGGCTGCCAGCATTGCTGTAGATAAATACCTTTCTCTGTTTAAAGTAATGAGACAATTATACAAAATGTTGCCTTTTGGGATTGTCGGGTAGGTGCATGGTATGATGAAGGCGTTTTGGAGGGAAACCCTGCCAACAAGTCAATGCTAACATGGGGTCATGACAGGTTAAACGTATGTCAGTGATTTGAAAGTCAAATATGTGGACATGTGCAGTGTATAGGGAGGTGAGGACATGTTTGTAAGCATACTAACCAGAGCTGAGGCCACCTGTTTGGCCAAGGTAAATATTCGTCTCTCAGTCATCTCACAAGGCGGATTCACATGTTCCTGAAAAAAAAAAACACAAAGAGAAATTACATTAACATTTCAAAGTTGACAGGTGAATTTTTTGTTGTTGCTTTAAATATATGGTTTGATGCTTAAAGTGAGTTATCAAACAGCAGCAGTATACCCTCTGTAATAAAAATATATACCTGTCTGCATCGCCACAGGAAGCTGAGCAGGTCTCTGTTCTCCAGCTCTTCCACAACTGTAATCAGAGGAGCTCGAAGTGAGACCACACCAAGAAGCTCTGGCAGGAAGGGATGTGGTCCCAGCTGGGACAGGAAGGACGCAAAGCCCAGGAAGTTGTGTCTTTCTGTGGCATCAGCAGAGTCTGTAAGGGCAAGAATGAGAGGGAGATGAGAGTGAAAGAGTAACACTGCAGTTACAGAAACCATGTCCTCAAAATCAAATGAGACAATTAAGAGCTTCCATTAAATTCAAGTTTAACCATCTCACCCTTTAGGACTCGCAGTACCACGTTCCTGTTTTCCATTCGGGCCCTGTAGAGGGACACAGAGGAGTCGGAGTGCAGGGAGAAGGCAACAGGCAGAGGGGTGACCAGGTTGAAGGACTCGGGCAGCCTCTGACGGGGCAACTCTCTGGGCTGGACGATGGGAGTGAAACTGGGCTTAAAGGGCTGTGGTGGGGGGCGAGAGGGTGTTTCCACAGACATGGAGGGTTTTTTGGAAGAGTTAGTGTTCAGGGGGTGGAAGGTGGAGTAGGAATCGGGCATGTCCAGAGCGATGCTTTCATGCTCCAGGACATTGATTCCTGGTGGAGCTATGGACAGAAAGTCAAGGAGAGATAGAGAGATGAGAGATGAGAGATGAGAGATGAGAGATGAGAGGGAGACAGAGAATATTTGTCATTAGAGGTAAATGCAAGGATTTACATGAGAACAGGTAAACAGGACTATTTATCATTGTGTAGTGCTGGAAAATACTGTATGTCTATCTGAAACTGAGATAGTACGTAGGAGTGCTTGTTGACCCCATGGGGGAAATTATATTATACAGTGGATGCTAAAACTTGTCATCTGTCATTTCCTTGCTTAATGAAAAAACAAGAATGCTGCTGGTTCTACTGTCAACTGTACAGTAGATTACACTGTGAATACACTGAGCATGTTTTATTTATAGTAAACTTACTGAAAAGTGCTGATGTGGTCTTTCACACAGTATTTCACTTATGTCTGATGACCATACACATTTTTATTGTAAGACATTTTTAAAACTGTGAATCACAGTTTTAGAAAAGTTGGGATTAAATCATTTCACATGTAAATAGCCTGTAATGTAGTTTTATTTATTGCATTTTTCTTTAATTGTTTAGTTTAATTAATTGTTCTATTATAATATTTTGAATGATTAAAACTACAGATTTTTATATTTTTATAAGCACCTGTGTCATTTATTCTTGTATTTTGGGTTCCTGGCAGCTTAAACTTTGTTAAATTGATAAAATGATAAGTCAGACTGATAGCTGAGTTTGTTCTGAAGAAAAAGATGCTACGCACATGGGGTAAGGACAGTTTAAAAGGTGCTAAACAATGAATGCATAAAAAGTTGAACCTAGACTCTTAACTACACCTCCTGAAAAAAAAAGCAAAACGCACACATGGAATCAGCTTGCTGACTGTTTGCTGACAGTGTAGATCAAAAATAATTCCTACAGTACAATATGATTTAATTTATTTAAATCAACACTAACAACTGTGTCTATTCCAGTGTCTTACCATCGATGCCATGCAGCACTCTCCTGGAGGCTGACTTTTTGGACTGTGGACGGATGCGATTGACTTTCTCTGGACAATAGCGCAGCAGGATAATGAAGACCAGAGTGACCAGGAAGCTGGCCAGCAGCAAGATGGGCACAATGATCACCTCCTGCTCGTACACACGGATCTCTGCAAACAGGAGCAGACACAAGGAAACATGAATCTTTACGATCACTCAGCAAGCCAGATACACTAATGTCAATGTGGCAGATATGTTTGTCTGTACAGTCTGGGCTGGTATGTCATATCATCTGTTTGTCTGTCAACTTAACACTTGACAAAGCCTCTAATGGCCAGACCAGGTTAGTGGCCAAATTCCCCAAGTTCTGTCTGCTGTTAAAACCTACCACAGATAGTATCTCCATTCTTGCATTGGGCGTCTGCGTCTGATAATGAAGACATCCTGTCAAATGTAAAAAGAGATGTGATAAAAGACAATTTTTTTTCTTATATTCCTAATACGGCATTCACTGTCAAACCTCATATTCAGTAGGTTTCTAGTACTTCCATATGCTTACAGTTGTTATGTAATAGCTTAAGGACATTTCCTTTTTACAAAAACAACACATAAAGTGACAGTGGTAGTCCTGAAAGCCATTTTGTCTCTGGGGCTGAATGTGTGAAGAATAACATGACTCTTGCCAGGTATCCAGCATGGGAAGGGGTCTGAGTGAATGTGTAACTGAGACCAGGAACCTCAGATGTTGTATCATAGTCTCTGATGTATGCCAAATGTTTTTTTCCCCCGCCAAAGACGACTGGCAATCAGAATAAAGACTCTGACACCTCACCAAATTGCTTTTGTTTAATCTATCTTCTTTTGTAACACAAAACTTTGATCCTTTTGGTCTTACAGCACAGACCTCGACCATTGATCTTAAGATAAAGTAATACAATATGACCTTCACCAAAGCTGTTTACAGAAATAAAATGTTATCATCTCTAACTGAGGAATCTTTATGCTGTATAACTAAATTCAGAGCTGCTTTAAATGCAGTGTATAGGAACAGAAATGCAGCCACACAGGGAAAATCTTCAACCACATGATCATCCTTTTACGTCAGATCAAAGATCTCTAAACCTGTTCATCTGTATTTGTTTTACCCATAAATGCTTGTACACGCTCACAGGGAAAATATAAAGGGCAAACAAAGAACTTGCTTGTGCATTCAAAACTGATAGAATATGTCACAATGGTCACAGAAAGACAGTAGATAAACAGTTATAGCTTTTATTTCATTAACGGCTCTTGGGTGGAGTGAGCTCATATTTATGCATGATAAATATGAGCTCACTCCACCCAAGAGCAACCTTGGCAAAATATTACATGACTCAAAAAACAGTGTAATAAAAAAAAGACATGGAGTGTAAAACATCCTTACCTCAGCTCCTTCAGTTGTGTCTTATATCCCAAAAAAAAATATTCAATCCTGTTATTTCAGGCTCATGTTTTCCTCCTTCACACAGTCAGACACTTTTCATACATCCTCCCAGCTGAATGTGTTGTTCGGGTTCAGCCGTGCTGCTCAGATCTTCATTGTATTGTTTTTCTCAGGTGATTTGCCCGGCTCAGGGGACCAATGTGCTGCTCTCTGTTTGTCTATGTTCCACCTAGTGTGTGTGTGTTTTCTTAACTCTACCCTCTTCACCTATACCTTAACCCTCGTCTCCTGTATTTAGCAATCCCTTCTTCCTCCTTTCTGTCACACTCCTCAGTTTTTAGAAGTAATACATCACACTCTCGCCCTGCCTTTGTTTGCTCGACCACATTCTGTAACTAGCTTTTTCTCTGAAGTTGGCATATGTCGGCTACTCCTCTTTGTTCAGGGAAACTGGTTCTGGCCTTTTGTTAAGCATGTTTGGCCTACATTGTACTGGAACTGGTATGACAAGCTTTGCCCGCTCTGGAGTATCTAGTCAACAATAATAAACTGTATTTATTTCCAGTTACAAGCATGCAATGTAGATAAATAATCCCACATCTTATATAAAAAGTGTACTGTCAATTAAGAGAATGCAATATTACAGTGGTTGTAGAAGCAAAAGTATCTATACAGCAATGTGACATCAATTACAAGTAAAGATTTTACTTGTAAAATGTTACTGTTGTAGGTGCAGCTAGTTTCAACTACTTCATATACGACTGGGTAATTTAGTTCAGTGGTTCCCAACTCTTTAAGCCTCAAACACTTATTTAAAAGATTTAAATTTAACCATCTGAGCAATTTTAATTCTTATCTTTAAATTAAAATTAATATTGCTCTGAAAAGGGGGCCCGAACTAGACACTGATTTTAAGGGGTCAAAAGCCAAAAAGATTTGGAAACACAGGTTGAATATACTGTATAATAATGCATTGTTTTATAATCTTATGTTTTTATGCAAAATCTTTATCTGAAAATAAACTTGTAACTGTAGCTATCAAATAAATGTAGTGGAAGAAAAAGCACACGTTTGCAAATACATCAAACTTGTATCTAGTGCAATTAATTAATTTCTTTCCAATACTGCAATATTATGACATATCCCAGACTTTTCTTGGACCCAAATGAATAACATTAAGAAAATTTGAACTAACTCCTCTCCTATAAATATTTGCACTTAAAATGGAAGTTTCTGAAGAGACAGTTGGGAATCTGATCCAAGATAATTTCCATTACGATGCATTACCTATAAATACATTTTGGTTAGTGTTGCAAATGGCGGGGTGTATCCCAGCTCTTATTGGTAAAGAGGAGGGTTACACCCTGGACATCTCATCAGTCTACCACAAAGCAAACATAGACAGACAACCATACACACACTAACATTAAGACCTATGTGCAATTTAGTTTCCAATCCACCGAACCTGCATGGATTTTAGATGTGGGAGGAAACCTGTACAGAAAGGCCTCCGCCCCAAATGGGTTTACAATGATTTGCTTGATTTAAGAACTACAATGATAATATCATTGTGGTGATATAAAAAAAATGTAGTCCTTACATTTTGTATAGATCATGTGAACTGTCAAACACCACATGACATCTTAGCGGTTGTAAGGTTGTTCAGCACAAGCACAATGCTGCTTTGAGTGAAATACTATGTCAGCACGCTAACATGCTCACAATGACGATGCTAACATGCTGATGTTAAGCAGGGGAAATGTTTACCATCTTAGTTTAGCATGTTCGCATTTGCTAATTAGCACTTAACAACAAAGTACAGGTGAAGATGATGGGGATGCATTTTTTTTTACCTGAGGATGGTGCTAGATGAAAAGTTAAAGGATTACCAGTTATTACAGTTCAACCTGATGGGGACATGAATGCTTTCACTAAACGTCTTGGATATCCATCCAGTAGTTATGGAGACATTTCACCACAACTACAAATGTCAATGTCCTCATGGTGGTGCTAGAGGAACAGCCAGGGGATCACCAATCATTAGGATTCATCCTGTTGGGACCATGAATCTTGTTGACTGGCCAAGGTTTTGAGATATTTCATTCTGTACTAAAGTGGTGGACCGACCGTCCCACCTCCCGTAGAGCCTTGCCACTAGCATAAAAATATTAAATTCAAGTTACATAATACAACAAATACACAATTGCAACATTTTCGAACCTTTGAATTTCAACAGAAAAGATGACCAGCTTTATCATCTGGAAGTTGTCAATGTTTCTTTTTAATAGGCACATAATTAACAGTGGAAAGGTATGTTACATTATTTACACTACTATTTGTTATTATAGGTCTATTGGAAATATACTGCTTGGTTTCAGAAGGCACAGAAAATATGAAATTTGAAGAATTAGAAGAATCAAAGACATTATTGAAATGAGAATCTATGAGCACACCAACAGTGTTTGAAGGCAGCTTTATACAGTATTTCATAGCTTGGCAGTTGGTTTGTCAGGCTGAGGTCCCAGCCACCTCTCCCCTGAAACAGAGAACTAAATTAGATTAGGCATGAATCTCAGACACTATTTCTATATAAAACCATGTATATTATCAAGGGTGACTTACAGTGAGTGCAACAGTAGATTAAGGCTATGTCAAGTGTCACTTCAATATTTCTATTGTCACTTTTACATTATGTGTGTTTGTGAATGATGTACAGTACAACACTTGTCTCACCAATGCAGTGGGCCATGAGCTCAAATCTGTCAGATCCAAAAAACACCTCTGGCTTTCCGTTTACGTGACACACCACAAGGGGGAAGCCAAATGCCTGGGCAGACGCAATAAAAGAGAATTAGTAATGTCTTGTCTCTTGCCTGAATCTAAAAAGGAGACCTGAAGGAAAACTGACCCCATGATCAAGTGCACACTGTGTTGTGCTTTTCAGCTTGTCTTTGATCTCCTTTGAGGTGGACAGCTTCAGCACTTCTTTAATCTCGCTGTCAGACAGTCCAGCTTTCATCGCTGCCTGCACAAACAAACAATGTGACAAGCACAACACTAAACAGTACTACTTAATCTTCTCAAACACCGCCAGGCTGGATAAGCTGGTACCTCAGAAAGTGATGCAGGTGCAGTGATGTCTTTGTCCTCACTCCAGATCCTTCTCCACAGCTCCCGGGACACCCGCTCCACCTGCTCGTCTCCACCCTTCTCCCTCTCTTGTACTGCTGCCACAAATCGCATTGCAGACAAGGAGCCTAGGCGAAGAAAACATAAGACCTGAAACACGCTGCATTATTAGCTTTGCTCAATAAAGAAATAGTACCACCACTGTCTTGGTGCAAAGCTGAATTACCAACTTAACCCAGCCATGGTTTAATCAATACACATCACAGCACTGATCCCATCAAATCCTGCTTACCTTTTTGGAACATGGCCTCAAAGGGGTCAGATGGAGCCTGCACGGGAACACCAAAATACTCTGACAAGCGGTTCAGATCTTTGGTCATGTACAGGAATTTGTTTGGAACCAGACCAGGGGGCTTGTTTCCTGTCATGAAAGATAAATATTGAATAAAATATAACAGTACTAGTGTCCACACGGATATTCTTTCAATGTTACTTAAGTTAAAGTATTAGCATCAAAATGTACTCAAAGCAGGGGTCTTCAACGTTTTTAGGCCAAGGACCCCTTAGCTGAAAGAGAGACTAATAAGTAGGGACCCCCTACTACATGTACTGTATAAAATGAAGTTGCATTAAAGCTTAACTGTATGGCTACCATAGTGGCTACCTTACCTATAGTAAGCTTATCTTCAATATGTAAATTAAATGTTTTATTTCACAAATAGGCCAATTTACCTTTGCTATTAAAATGTTTTCAAACTTTTTTTAAACATAATTTGGCATTTTTTTTTTTATATTATGTTATTGGGTTATAATTATTAATGTGTACATCGCTTTAATGTTGCATCTTATTTTATCTTAACCTTTAATAATACATCATATTTTATTTGTTGATAATTCCACCAATGTTTGTTTACCTGCTCCTTGCATGACGCCACCCAGAAAAGCAGGGCGCAGTTTGAGCTCTATATTCCACACGTGTCTGTAGCGGCACATTACCTGTAAACACACAGGGTCCGTGTAAAAAGATTGACTTTTATTTTTACTAAGTCTGTGTCTGTGAAGCTGACATAAAAAAAAATAAACAAACCTCAAAGCCAAGCCAAGAGTACGGAGATACCACGTCGTAGAACAACTCGATCACTTTCTTAGATGTCATCTTCAGGTCTGCGGAGGTCAGTGACTCTAATTTACTTTCGTTCGCAAAAACACTAATTTAACAATAATGCATTTAATTTAAGCGTCATGGAAAGCGTCTCTTACTTGCAGTCAGTGCACTGTGACTGTGCAGTAGTGTGTCAAGGTCCAACTAACTAACCTGCCGCAGGGCTGCTCGGTGTAATGTTAAGTCAAATCAGTACCTTATGATGAATGTATCTCATCAACAGAAATCACCTTTGTTGTCTTTCACATCGCAGGATTAGCTGGAACCGTTGTTACCATTTAGACGTAGCTTTTTAAATTAGCTACAGTTGAGCTGCAAACTCAACAGACTCAGCAACAGTGTCTGACCGCCAGGATTATGTTCTTCTCTGTATTTTATGTACAAACCACCACACACTGCCCTCCTCTGGAGAAACTGCAACTCGTGTGTGTAAATTGATGACCTTCTTTATTTATGCTACTCCGTCTTCTTCTTTGAATTTATTAGCGGTTGGCAAGACAACGTATTGGCGCAGTACCGCCACCTACTGGACTGGAGTGCAGAGCAGGACAGTGCAGAAACAGTTAAAAAGTACATTTTCTTTAGCTATCTAGAAATTGGAAACATAAGAAATGTCTCAGAAGAGGTCAAGACGACAGGCTTACTGTATACAACGGACCTCGCCTCAACTTAAGGAGAAAAACAAGCAATAATAAATAAGGAAGAAAGATGACAAAAAGAAAACTAACTTAATTTAGAAAATTACAAAAAAGAAAAAAAGTTAATAAATGTAAATTTCCCCCCACCTTTAGAATCCCAAACTTGTATAGCCTTTATGCACAGAAAGAAACACATACAAATATGAAATATCTATATAGTTCTCCTACTAACAAAAAAACCATTGGGAAAAAAACGAAATTCAAATCCTCCATTTGTTATGTCTGACTTTTTTGTGTTATTGTCTGTATATTATTTTGAACCTCTGTCTAATTTTAAACACTAACCAATTCATAAAAAAGAAGTTGATAATTAAATGACAATATATATTCAAAGATGTATTCCGAAGAATTAAAAACATGAGGTACTTTTACTTTATGTTTCTGCTAAACATTTAAGAGAAAATATTTCACTTAATCATTATTAATTATGTAAAATATTAAAACAACATTTATTTTACAACTACAGTATATCTACTAGTTACTTTGCATTAAGATTTTACACAGAAAACCTGAAAGGCAGTTTATACATTACAGCATCAGTAATAATAACTCCAATTATGTCATATAATACATTTTGATGATAATATGTTTAATTCAGACTTTTACTCAAAGTATTTTTATTTACGAAAAATATCTGAATACTTCTTCAATTACTGGTAGTATATTCTTCTTCCTCTCTTCTGCTTCTTTTTAAACATGTTGTTTTCCTACATTGCCAACATCAACTATCTTTAATAATCATGTTTTACTGGTATCATTATATGTATCGTCATCAACAAAACAATCATTCTTAATTTTCTGCATACTGTGCTAATCTTAATCTAATTTCCTTTGCTGTTCCTTAACTCTCTCTCCTCTCCACTTCCTCTCTTTACATCCCTCACTGAAGTAAAACGTTTTATTGACATTAAAAACTGTGTAAACTCAAAACAGCCTATCCTGGCTGTTTTATACCTTAAACGTTTCACTGAAATACAATGTTAAGCTTTTAAGTAATGTTGAATACTGCTATGACAGTAGAATAAATATATTCTCAAAAATACTATTTACTTTTACACTCAATTTACATTTAAGCCATCCAACAGGATAAGAAAGTAGTAACCATAGGCTAGCAATGTATAAGTATATTAACACTTAAATCTACAAATTGATATTTCCTTTTATGTCTCTTCTTGAGGACTTGCTTGATCTTTGAGTTCAGCCGGCCCCTGACTGTCAGCAGGCAGCGGTCCTGGAGATTTGTCACTGTAAAGCAGAGACAACAGTTATCTGTATTTCTAATCATAAGACCAACATTTTTACCTGTTTCCATAAGTCTTACCTCTCTCCGTCTTTATCTGTCTGTAAAGGAAGTTAGAAAAGTTAGAAAATGTTTAGCTCAAACCTTTCAATAAGTATTCATTCAGTCAAGCACATTCAATCCCATTGTGAATTTTTACCTTTGGCTTCTGTGATGCACTGCCACCAATCTTCCTTGGCACCCCAAGAGTCTCGAAAGAGTGACTCCGCACTCTTATGGCTCTCTAATGACAGAGATTCAGAAGTGAAATGGTATAGAGAGATAGTGTGGGAGAGTTTCTGAAAACCTGAAAGGCAAGTGTATGGAGGACTAAAGCTGCCATTATAATAAATAAATAAATGTATTGACTCTATTAAAATAATAGCATAAGCATAGATCATAGAGCATAAATGTGCAGGTTAATTTAAAAATGAATAAAATAATAAATGTATTAAATGCATTTATTTGTGTGACAAATTACTTAATTTTTAGATTCATTTATTCTTTTCTGATACAATTATTTCTGTTTTAATTTATTTCACTAGTTATTGGGAGGCCAACATTTACCTTAAAGTTTTCAATGAATCCTCCACTTCCCTCAGACACTCCCCGTGTAGCCTCAGAAGATGGGAGAACAGACAGAGATGGATCCCCCATCATGCACTGGGAACGGGTGGAGAGTTCAGCCTGCAGGCTCTCCAGGAGCAACGAACGAGTGCGGAGCTTGGTAAGAGGGACAGGAGAGCACGCATGGCAGAGAGAAATCAGAGAACAAGCGTGGATATTTACAACTAAAGAGCATAAATAAAGACTTTTTTTCCCCTCTACCTCTAGCCTGCTGAATTGTTGAGCCTTATAACAGGAAATCTCCGCATTGATGAGTTTGGTCAGAAGGAATTCTCTCAGCAGGGAACGCTAAAAGACAGGATACTTGTGATGCATCTCAATAACTTGTACTGTAGTGTCACAAGACAAAGGCTGGACCGTGTTCCAATTCCATACTAAATACTGATTCTAAGCAGGTTTTGAGTAGTGTTCACACAAGAAAAGTGACAAAAATAAAGTAAAACCAAAGCCGACAGTATACATACTGAATATTCTATTAATACACTATTCTCCCACAATGCAACAACAAAGAAATGAGGGAGCTGTTTACAGCTGGAAGAATTTAAATAAGTTGTGGGTGGTGGTGAAACAACTCCAAAAAATTATGGAAAATAAAAAATAAGCATTAAATCTTTGGAAAAACATTTTGATGTTTATTTGTGAAGATTGCATTAGTCACTGGTAGACTAAGCAAGACAGTAAAGAAAAAGTACACAGTAAAGAAAAAGATGCTGAAAATTAAAAGTTTGGCTGTTGCTGCAACATATATATATATATATATATATATATATATTTTAAATATTTAGAGAAATGAAAACAGCTTGGTGACCTTTGTACTGTTTCTTACATCTGTGAAGATGGGAGGATCTGGGAGGGACGGACCAAAAAGAGGAACATCCTCTCTGGCTGTGACAGCCACCTGTGAAGACGAGAAAAAAATATTAGACTGAAAAACCATTCTGGCTGCAATTATTGGCCGATATTAGCTGATGACAGATATATCAGCATTAGTGTTTATTTTTACCGTTAAAGTAGTCTCGCTTTGCCAGACCCTCCTCCAAAGAGCGCTGAAGGAGAGTCTGGCTACTCCACATAGCATTTGGGGATGGGAGGAAAATGTGCTCTAGTTTAATGGCTTTAAACCAATCAGAATCGTCATGGCGCGGCGCTAAACTCTGCACAGAGCCGCTGCATAATAGTCGTGCGAGAGAAAACTCAGATTGGACAGATAGTCTAGCTAGCTGTCTCAATTTACCCTGCAGAGATCTGAGGAGCAGTCAACAATAGTCCTCATTAATCCACCGAATTTAAAATTCCAACACAAAGAAAGTGGAAGTGGAATTTCCTGCGGCACCGGACCAATCCCAGAAGTGGAACGTCAAGGATATAGACTACCATTAAAGTAACAAAAATCGGTCGTTTAGAATGACATAGTTTGTCCACTAGAGAGCAGTGACAGGTTTATTTTTCTACTGCAAAATGTCTCACAGAGATTACATATCTTGATCAAAATTCCAACTTTAAAATATTCTTATCCAAAAATGTTTGTTAGGTTAAATGTCTATGTTAAAGAAACAAATATCAGGCGACATTTAGGATTTTTTTGAATATAATATTAATATCAGTATCAGCCTAAAAAATCCAGCATCGGTCGGGCTCTAAAAAATACAATTTGCTTTTTTATATAAGGGTGAATCAGTTAAAACAAAATGCCAGCATTCCACTTATCATAGGGAAGATATATTCAACTGGGCTTGTTTTTCACTCACCTGATACGCAGTTTCACCTGTCTTCTCCCCCGGACCCTGAATCCTCCGGACCACCAGGAAACAGTGCAGGAAGTGAGACTTAATAACATCAGACAGGAACGGGGTTTGGCTCTCCTGGTAGACCAAAGCTACAATGTCATTACCAATGTGTCTTTTTCTTTGTAACTGTGTAGGGGGGGAAAAAGTGTATCAGTGTTTGTTTTCTAACTAGTATCAAAAATACCCTGAGAAAGGCTCCTGTGAATCATCAGGCTGACACAGTAACTGACCTGCTGCGGGTCGCCCTCTGTGAAAGGCAGTTTAGTTGCGACATGGAACATGATTTCTCTCCCATGAAAGGAAGTGAAGACAGCTTCACTTCCTGTCTGACCATGACACACATCCAGTCCTCCTCTGAACCTGAGATAACAGAATGAGAAGAAGAAATCATGTGATGTTACACATTGCATGTGTCATTCATACGGCTGAACAACATCAACATGGTGAACTTTACCCGGTGAAGCCTTCCAGTTGAACTGTCTCTCCCAAAATAGAAAGGAGCTCTTTAAACTCTTCACTTTCTTCATTGTTACAAAGTATGTCCTCCTCAGTGAACTAGAGAGAGATGGATGTTGTCTGAGAGATGATGGTTATGGTATGGTGACATATTTCAGTCATTTTTATGAATGCAGGACATTTTCTGCACAATTTCGTACCTGCCCGTCCTTTTGGTACAAAATGCCAAACTTGAAATTAGGAGACACTCTGTGTTCATCAAATGCGGTTATGAGTTCTGGAGCCTGAGGGATGAGAGAGAAGCTTTCAGAGGATTTGTCTAAAATAAGTGGTCATTCATTTTTACTTATTGGTCATTTTATAGAGCATTACCTTGAGGAAGCTGACCACTTCAAACTTTGAGACAGTCACTCTGTCACAGAGCATCTAGAGAGAAAATTTGTCATTTTATAGACTTTGTCATCAACCAGAGGTAGTACATTTATCAAGTACTGCACTAAAGTACAATTCTGAGGTACTTTACTTGAGTATTTCTGTTTTATGCTACTTTATACTTCTATTTCACTCTGTTTCAGAAGGAAATATTGTACTTTACCACTCCACTACATTTATTTGACAGCTATAGTTACTAGTTACATTGCAGATTATTTTTTCATTTTACATACAAATTCTACATACAAAACATATCCGTTTACAAAATATGATGATTTTTTAAATACATTAAACTGTATAACAGGATATAAGGTAGATACAATGAGTTCCACCTCAGATAAGATACAACAATAAAAATGTTTCATACATGTTTATGCATCAATAAAAATAATAACATCTAAAATAAAAAACACTCAACCAACATTTACTTGTGATACTTAAAGTAGGTTTGGCTAATAATGCTTATGTACATAGTTGCAACAGAGTATTTTCAGAGTGTGGTGCTGCTACTTTTACTCAAGTATTGGATATGAATACTTCTTTCACCAGAATAATAGTTTGATACCTTTGCTAATTCAACAGCAGATGGGATGTTGGGGAATAGAGAGACAGAGAAAACTCCATGCAGAGTGCACTGCTTCATTCTGCGAGACAAGAAACAATCTCGGTATTATCGTCTGTGATGCAGGATTACTTGGAATTAACAGTTACTGCAACTGCATACAGAGACATTCAAATGAAAATGTAAAGCCTCTACTCAAACATCATTCTGCACAGTGAAGCTTAAACATCCACGTAACGTTACAAAGAGCAACACATTTTTGAGTGGAGGGGGAAAGCATGATGCTCTGGGAAATGCTTCTAGTTGTATTGCAGCTTGAGTTATATTATAAAACTATCTCATAGTTGGCTGAAATGGCTTAAGATCTCTACCTTAGTATCACCCGCAGCTTGCTCTCCTCTTCCTCCAAACACACAGAGAGAACCAAAGGCCCCAAAGATGGATCCCCTGCTGTGAATGAGTGATGGTACTAAAGGGAACAAAATTTGATAAAAACACAAGTTCAGGAAAGATAACACATTCCTTGATACTTTAGATAAAGTCTGCTTACACGCGAGCGGAAGAACTCTTGGTAGATTTTGGCATCCCGGTCTCTCTCCATGATGTCGTAGCTCTCTGAATCAACGCCACAGTGGGAGGAGGTGGGACTCACATCTACAAGCCTCTCCAGAGGGGGGTCTATCCAGAAGCCCCCTAGCTTCGGAGGGAGGATGAGCGGCAGGTCTCCTCCACCTATCTTTAAAAGCTGAGACTAAAATAGAGACAAAGGAGCACCTGATGATGATGAGGGCCTGTCGTTTCTGTTGTTTGGGGAACAAATGTCATGGCGTTTATAGAAAGGTCAACACACACACACACACACACACACACACACACACACACACACACACACACACACACACACACGATCAAACTCGTATATAGTCAACTGTATGTTTCTTATTCTCACATTGAAGACTAACCTTCAGCGGAAGAGGGAATTCACACCTCTGCTCATCAATCCTGCTGCCCTGATGGACGAGGGAAGTATTGATAAGATGATAAGAAACTTCTCTTGCTCAGACGCCCCTGAACACGCGCACTACACAAGATCAATCGTGCTTTAACTCACCTGCAGCTTTTCAATTATTTCAAACAGCTCTGTGTCCTGCTACGAACAACAGGCAGCAAATGCAGACAGAGAGAAAGGGAAGGAGAAACATGGGGAGGAAGAGGAACATGACAAATGGTTCAGTTGCAAATGGAAACTTCTGAGAAATGCAGGGTTTGAAAAAGCATTAAGTATATTCAGTTAAATAAGAGGGGAAGGTGCAAGCTGAACATGCTAATGATATCACCCTCTGGTAGCTGCTGGCTGAGAGGACAGGCTTTCTGTCACTGGCAGGAGAGTCCCTGATGTCCAGTATGTTGTCCTCTGCAGATTCAGGTCTGCAGCAACAGGTTCATTTACAGCACAATTCATCACTTCTCATTCAGTTCTCACTTTATACAATAAATCTTGAATATTAGCTTGAAACAGCTGCAATAAGATGGAAAATAAAACCTCACCTCATCTCATCACCACATGTGAATTTGTCCACACTGTAAACAAGGAAGTGAGAACTACTCGGAGAAGAAAACCGATCATCTAACATAGATAGGATTACTTATATATCTACAAAATAATGTCATTATCATTTAGTATAGGTAGCTACTCAATTGACTTGGAAATGTCAGTCCTAATTTGAGACAAACAGTGTCTTTACTCACCCTCCATATGCCCCAAAAGTGAAACTTCTCTTTCTGGAGAAAGACATGTCATTCCTCTTTTCTCTCTCCATGGCTTTGGTGTCACTGTGAATGTTTGTACATGCCAGTTTGCTACTGAGTCAATCAGGGCTGGCCAAGGTTGAATTAATTCACTCTATCATTCTGTCACTCCTCCTCCTCTCTGCCCCCTGCCTCTCACTCATTTAAGCTTCCCTTTCCTCCCTCTGTCCTGCTGTCAGCCAGACATTCAGTATTAACCCGCTCATGGTCACAGGTGTAGCCACCGCCACAAACTATAAAACGGACACGGTCTGGCTGCTTCATGCCATCGATCCTCCTGCTTGAATAGACACTCATGGTGGTTTCTCAGACTGACTGGACTTGAAGATAGACTTGTAAATAAATAAATAAATAAAGGGCTGAGACATTTTCTCCCGGACCTGTTACCCTTTGAGTCAGTAAGGATCATCAATTATTGACAGCACACACACAGTGAGGGTGAGGAGATAGACAGCAGGGGAGGGCAAAGTAAGCCTGAGGTTAGGGGGAGAGAGAGAGAGAAAAAAAGAAAAGGAAGTAGAGAAAGGGAACTAAGAAGGAGAGATTGAGAGAAATAAAGAAGGAAAGTAAGTAAGAAAGAAAGAAAGAAAGAAAGGGAAAGAAACAGAGAGAAGAGGTGTGCACATTTAAATGGTGTCCCACATGATACAAAATCCCATTTCTATTAACTGTGTATCTTAGACAAATACTGTCCGTATCGTTTGAGAAAGAGGGATGCAGAGCATATATTTATCAAACTAACAAAAGTAAAAAAAGGAACAATAAACAGTAAGAAGTATTTTGCTGGTGTAGTTTGCTAGTAGCAGTTTTATACTTTAAAAAGGTTCCCAACATTGGGCCCCTCTAAAGGATCACCAGATAAATCTGAAAAAAAAGAAGGAAAAAACAAAGTTCTGCTACACAAACTTGTGTTTATATATTGGACTTTTCTCAGATTTATGCATTTTTATGAAACATTGGATCATTTTACCTTTTTGCGCTTCAAGCAGGCATTTAAAGGAAGCTTAAAAGGGAAATGTCTCTTTGGTGGAACTGATAACTCATAGATTTCTAAAACACTGACAAGCACCACATGTAAGGGGAACAATAACAATGCATTATATTTTACAAGCTTATCAATTTTTTTGTGTTTATGTTATTGTTGTTGTTGTAAAATCTTAATCCGACCAGTTGTTAACAGTTGTTGTTAAAAGAGTTCCAGTGGTCTCTAAATTATTGAGAGTATGTTGTTGAATCTTAGATGTAGTACAGAGACAGAAGTAAACACTTCCTGACTGTTTTTTGGAATGACTGTACATGATGAATAATATATTTGGCTATGGATATAATTCAGAATTAGGAAGTTGTGTTTAACTAGTTTCAAGTGTTGCTTTCTTGTAAACTAACCAAACGTATTACATCACTTTCAAACTGAAAATGTAACAAATAAAGCCATCCCTTTCCATCTTCGGCGTTTTTTATGTTCTAAATTTTCCTTTCTTTTAATAATTTTTCTCTAAAGTACCTCGCTTGCCAGTAGCAGACACTCTCTGCTCCAATTTAGTTTTCTTTCTGTTTCCATTTCCAATAATTTTTGTCCGTATCTATAAGGTTAGAGGCTGCCTGTTTTTGGTAATTTAACGTTTATTTATAGAGATATTTAAGATTTCACACACACACACACACACACACACACACACACACACACACACACACACACACACACACACACACACACACACACATATTTTTAGATAATATTTTTGTTGGGCATTTTAGGCCTTTATTTATTTGTTATTTATTTATTTATTTATTTATTTATTTTTTTAATCACATGCATTTTCACAGAAAAACGTTACCTTCTATTTCATTGGGTAGTGTACAAGTACCCCAAAATATTTCAGTAAAATATAATTATACATTTCACCACTGTTAATTACATATCTTAATTAAATGTTGTTTTTATGATTATGAGCTAATCATGCCTCTGTTTATTTTGAATCCCATAACAGTCCATGGTTGTCTATTAGTTAACTGTTTTTGCCTATCGTCAAAGTGCTACTTATCAATTGGCTACTTATTGACAGAAAAAAGATTCAAATTCAAAATGCTCTTGAAGCCCTTATCTTTCAGTAATTTCACGGGTGGCACCCGTCTGTATGAAACCAGGTGATTGGAGATTTGAAGCGCCACTCATAATATGTTTTGCTGTCATTGGTCAGAATCCAAAACAACGACTTCTGTTTCCCCACCCCTTCCATTGCAGCACCACTGATACCCCGCGGAAGTTGTTCGTGTGTGTGGAGTAGGACGGGATGTTTGTGTGAAATACGTCGACATTTTACTGTACTTTTTTTGACGGTTTGATAATCTGTTGCAGAAACAGATGAACGGTAAGAAGTAGGTTTGGAAGGAATTACATTTCGCTCACTGTAATGCAAGAAAAAAGGGGCAATCCGAAATGAGCTAGCTAGCTAGTTAGCATTGGTAATTAGCCATCAACGCTTAATTGTCAGCATAATTTTACTACAGTCTCCTGCATCATGCCGTTTTGGTAATTACAATATAAAGCTTTACGTGTAGTTATTGTCCTGGCAAACTCATTAGTTAGCTGCAACAGTGAGGTGTACAACGATACACAGTCTGGTTGCTAACGTATCTAATCATGACCACATAGTAACTTATGTGCTGTAGGAAGACGCTGTAGTTGTTGACATTGCCTGTCACTTTGTTATACTGTGGTTTAACTTCCGTCTTATTGTTACGGAGGTTAATGTGTCTTGTCACCGGTCCTGTGCCCAGTTCGTTGGAGCAAAATGTTGGAGTGTGGCATGCTGGAGCGGGACAGACGCGCTCTTCGGAGACGCTCCAATATTCTCATCAAACAGCTGGTGGTGGATGAGCTACTCATACAGTCCTTACAGGCAGACGACATCCTAACCGAAAGCATGGCGGAGAGCATCATGGTATGTTAACACTGATAGATGGATATCATTTCATTTAGGACCTGCAGGTAAAAAGCAGTCTGACTGTCAACAGTCGTTCACCTGTAATTTATGTAAGTTACCTACACCTTGGATGTTAGATACACCTGCTAAAATTGCTTTCAAAAGGTCGCTTTAAATTAAACTAAATCACTAATTGGCCGAACTGCTTGCCATGCATGTCCACACTAAGGGAGGACAATTCACAAGTAGATTTTAAGGGATGACTAGCCAAATAGGTTGGGATCCACAAAGTTAGAGGGGAATTTCGGATGACTTTGAAGTTTAGTCTCGCATGGGTAAAGTTACAAAAACACCAAAAATAAAAGCTTGGTAAAAGTCATAAAAGTCAAAGACAAGGCCTTCAGTTTTTAAACAATTTCATGTAAATGCATGGGTTTCTCCCTGGCTGACTTTAACTGGTTACCACCTGAGATGCCCCCTTTAATCAACCAGTGTCTGGTTGAAATCATGCTATTTTATTGTTAGAATGATTGTGGTGACTGTGGTGTGTCAACAGTGGGCAATGGTTGGAAAACAAAATGTCATGATATTAGGGGTGTAGATAATGGTAAATGCAATGTACTATAAGATGTCATCTTTGCAAGTAATAATTAGATTTTCTGGTCTGATCTCCTCTACTCCAGGCTGAGCAAACATCTCAGAAACGAAGCTGGCGCTTACTACTATTCTTGCCAAAACGGGGACCCAGAGCCTTTAGCAGCTTCTGCTCAGCTCTGCGAGAAACTGAGCAGCAGCACCTGTATGACCTGCTGACACAATCCCCAGAAAAAGATGGCAAAGATACGCCTGTAGAGGTTATTGTGCACTTCATCAAACACACACACACACACACAACAAAAAGCTACAGTATACACTAGGGCTGCACAATATTAGGAAAATATTCAGTAATGTTGAATATCGCAATAACAATATTACTTGCGATACATAAACATATTGGTGAGTATTACAGTTCATGTATTCAGTTCTGCCTTTCTGCTGCTTTTAGTATACTGCTAAAATACAACAAATTGCTTGTTGAATTAAGAAAACTGAAAGGAAATATTTCTAACATTCTTTTATTGAACAAATTGAACAATGAAATTAACTAACTTAAACTAACTCAGAAAATCCCTGAGTGTCTTTCGCGATGTGTAGCAGACTTTCGTAATGTGTTTATCGCGCCAGTTGAAATCGTGAGGAGGATACAAAAAACAATTTATTGTGCAGCCCTAGTATACACGGCAGATTCCTACCAGGGATTTACTTAGTGCAGTTTTCTGCTCACAGATTATTCAGCCTGAGGAAGAGCCTGAGGGAAATACAGGCCGACTAGTAATGCCGACAACAGAAAAGAAGAGAGAGGTGAGCAGGGTACTTATAATCCCTCAACCAGGATTACTACAGGTATCGTCACTGTTGACATTTTCACAAGACTCAGACAGAACAAAAACTAATCTCTGGAGAACTCTGTGCCGTTGAATATGTATTTTAATGAGGTTTCATAATTTGCTCACAGATCGAAGAAAGTTAGAGATCTCTGATAACAGTATACTCCAGTTGAAATGGTCTTCCACAGACATCCTCAGTAGACAGAGAAGGAGAGAGTGAGGTGAGCAGCACCTCGTCATGTCCAGTCCAAACCTCAGAAAGCTGCCTGCGCTCAGAGTCACCATTCAGAGGATTAATCCCAGTCAGGGAGGAAGACAGGATGACAGAGAGACAGAGGACAAAGAAAAGAGGAAGATATAAGCAGACAGATGTAAGAATCACAAACCACATCCATCTTATGTTAAGGCTCTGACACCAACCCGATTATCGGCCGTCGGACAGTGTGGCGAAGTCGGTGACTCGAGTCTGTTCGGTGTGTTCCGTGCCGCCGTCAGTCGGAGGAGCCTTCGCCGTACATTTTGGACGATTTTACTTGTTGAATCGGCCAGTGGGCAGTCGGACTTAATGACCAATCTGATTGGTGGAGTGCTAGCCCTTGACTAGCGAATCAGTGCTTCTTCCACAAGAAGAAGCCCGAGAGCTGACAACGCCAGTATCTTCTTATTACTAGCCATCGTATTTTCTTCCATTCAGCGAGTAATGACAACAATGATCCTTCTTGACTACTATCAACACACTCTGATGAAAACAATGACTGACGACAGCGTGCTCTGTGTTTACTGGGTCTAGACATGGATGTATTAAGAGAACGGTCTAGAGAGTTGTTCCGTCATTTTCAGTTTTCATTTTCTGGGCGACAATACAGATTAGTGCCGCCTGCTGTTATGGAGACGTATAACGTTTCGCACACGCGCAAAACGTACGCTCAAGTCGGCGTCGCTTCGGTTTGTTCTGAGGCACTTTTTTGACCTCGGGGAGCTGACTGATCAGTCCGACTGCCTTTTCTGCTGACGTAATACAAAAAATGAAAACCGGAAATGACAACGCATCACGTGGGTCTGGCTTCTCCAGCCGATAGTAATGGTGGCTTGTTCGAAATACGATCTCGTATTTTACGAAAATAGTTCACCGAAACGTGTTTCTGAAAACATTTTAAGCGAGAAATAGGCCATACGGTTGCTGAATCTGTCTTCATTTCAGATCGACAAAGGTCTGTTTAAAAGATTTTCGTCAGATTTTGAGAGACTCTAGTCACTCATCCCGCTCGTTATTTCCGCGTAGCACTGGAGTGAGTCCGACTGCCCGCCCTCCGACCCAGCAAGTCAGGTCGGCCAAAATGAAGGCCGACAGCTCCTCTGACGGAGGCAACACGGAACACACCGAACAGACTCGACTCACTGACCTCTCCAGACTGTCCGACGGCCGATTATCGGGTTGGTGTGTCAGAGCCATTAGACAACCAGATGGTCTGCTGAGGTAGTCAGACAGCAGGCAGGAGATTCCCTATGAGTTAGGTTAGGAGTGCATTTTTCCACATGAAGCAACAGTTGCTGCCACAGCAAAGAACAAAATCCTTCATTATCTGTCGTCTTTTGTATGTGTTAAGCAGCTGATGTTTTATCATCAATAATTTGTTCATGATTTTGAATTTCAGAGGTGTGTGGATTATTCTCTTCCACTTCCCACCCAAGAAGAAATTGCTGCCAAGAGAGCAAGGACACATGGTGAGTGGTGGTGCAGTGTGGCCTGCATTCAGGTTAAAATAGGTTTCTCTGTGTCCGATGTTGTCAATATTTTTCTGTTTCCGTGGAGACAATGGGTGGTGTCTGGAAAAAAAAGGCTTATCTGTTGTCTAGTTTAAATAGCCAGGTAATCAAATTTACCTCAACAAAAAACATTTTTTTTTATCCAGCAGCTTTAAAGAGAGTCCAGTCTGTGTGAACTGTTTATTATATAATCTTATCACTGAGAGAAGTCTAGGAGTGTGGTTGCTCTAGAGTTCAGCTACTGTCTGTACCTACAGGCGCCACGCCCCAAGAGTGACTCATTCACAGCATTGAAGTACAAAGTTTGTTGTTACATGGCTGGCGGGAGCACACAATGATGTGAAAACTTGGCATCAGCAATTTAAATTGTAACAAGCAGAGTTTAATGTGTAATGTGTTTGTGTGTGCAGCAGAGTCCATGGAGTTTAGTCTGGATGCAGATAGTCCCATCAACACTCCTGTGCTCCCGTGCACTCCTGACTTTTACCTCTCTCACTGCCATCAGGTAAAATACTTCTCTTTACCAGGTCAGCTCAACAAGTTTGCAGTAACTTACTCTGTTATGTTTTACCCGTTACCTTTTGAGAAATACTTGCCTTCAGTGTTACACCAACTATTTGGATTTAATATATTCAATATACAGCACTAAATGCAGAGATACATACAATGTAGGGATTGTAAGTAGGGGTGCACCGATCCGATATTAAGATCGGATATCGGTCCCGATATTGACAAAATAGCTGGATCGGGGATCGGAAAAATTAACCGATCCAGTTTTGTTAGTTTTTTTCCCTCTGTCGCACGTGTGTTTCTCATGCTGGAAGAGTTGAGTGTACAAATAAATCAGAATTCAATACATTACATCTATGTTATTTTGTCTTAGTTAGGAAAGTAATGTTTAGTTAGGAAAGTCTGGTGCCTTTAGTCTCTTCCACATGGTGGAATGAACGGTATCGGATCGGTATCGGGTATCGACATACACAAAGCCCAGGCATCGGTATCGGGACTGAAAAAGTCGGATCGGTGCATCCCTAATTGTAAGTTGTGTTAATTTGAAAAAGTAATAGAATAATGTAATGTATACAGGCAAGGTGTTAATGCCCTTTTATAGAAACAAGATTTTTGGTGTGCAAATGAGGTTATTTAGGACAAATTGATCCCTGAAACATGGTAAAGAAATGGTTCTTTACCATGTTTTTTTGTTTTTCTCTCTCACTTCCCGCACTCCAGTCTTACAAAATGAATTCATCCCCTCGTGGTCTTGCTTTGGTGATCAGTAACGTGACCTTTGATCCTTGTGCGGCGCCGGACCTTGACCCTAGGAAGGGAGGTGAGGTGGACGACGAGGTCCTCAGGAAGGTCTTCACAGAGCTGGACTACCTGGTTACAGTCCACAGAGACCTCACTGCTCAGGTAACACACAGACGCAGGCTCAGTATGTATTTACAGGATGTTATTTGAAACCATCCATCTTATTTAGTTGACAAAGCTAGAACAGGGAAGTTGTAAAAGGGAGAGGAACAACATTTTGTCATTGAATCATTTTTTGAAAATCCCCGAGCCAGTGTTTGTAGAAGAAAAACTGTTTGTGAGGTTTGTTTAGCACATTTTCCATTTTCAGTGTGTTACAAAGCAAATACACTTTGCAAAGCATGGGTGTTGGCTGTGGGAGTGGGGAGAACTTGACTTTAAAAAGATTTTCCACTTAAACCCAGAATGATCAATGTAACAACATGATTGCCTTACCAACCTGTTCAGTATTTAAAAAGCAACAGTGTGTGTTAACCACAATTTTCCTGATTCCTTATGCCTTGTGTAGGGCATGAGGTCGTGCATTGAGAACTTTTGCCGTCGACCAGACCACCGGACAGTGGACAGCTGTGTGGTGTGTCTGCTCTCTCACGGAGTAGATGGAGCTATATATGGTACAGATGGACAGCTCCTGCAGGTGTGTTTGTTTGGTATCTTTCTTAGTTTGTATATGATATCATTCAAGGGTAAAGATGCAGCCATTTTTCAGACATGTAACTTTGTCACTTGTTCAATTTCAGCTTGACTGGGTGTTTAAGTCCTTTGACAATGCGCACTGTCCCCTGCTACAGAACAAGCCAAAGATCTTTTTCATCCAGGCCTGCAGAGGAGGTAAGGCTCTCGATCTTATTCTGCACGCACCTCTATCATCATTAATGTGGAATTAGGAAAATCTATGTATAATACATTTCTAAACCTCTAAAGGCTACTCAGAATATTCATGTATTCAATAAATAAATGTAGCAGTCACAAGGTTACGGTAGTACACTGTTTCCGCTATACATTTTGACTCTGCTGCTTCAGATTTTTATGAAATGTCAGGAAGTCGCAGTTACTCGACTCTGCAGAGCTGTCCCCTCCACCGAACTCAAGCGAACGGTCATCCGCTCTCTCTCCCCTTTTTGAGGGTGAGCAACTGGAACAGTGACAGGAGGTCATCACTCGCGAAGTCATGGCAACCAAATAAACAGCAGCGCGAGTACAGCATTTTCTCCTCGGCGGCTGATTTCCCAGGGAAACTGAGGGTCCGTGAGGGACTGTGGAATATGACCATAGGCGTCGATTTCGGTGGGGACGGTGGGTGCGCGTACCTACCAGATTTCGTCATTTTGTACCCACCACTTTTTTGAAAACCTCGAGCTCAATTTAGTTTAAAAAAAGTCCACACCAAATAATTCTTGAGCGACAGATGCCAAAAAATCCACAACAATCTCTATCCCCACAGGGCAGGCACAGACCCAGCCGCGCTGCTGCTGCGCTGGCTGCACGCTTCTCTGTTCACAACACTGTCTGTCGGGACATTCTGCTTAACGTGAAAAAAAGCTTAACGTGGTTTAATGTAGGCCTACCTAAACAACGATCAATGATCACCAAATTTCTCATGGCCATATATTGTAATGAACACTTAAGCCTGTCAAAAGAACTAAACCGAAATCCAACAATTATATAAGTTATTATATAAACATTGTCTTCTTCATTGGTGCCTATGGCGAGGAAAAAGCTTGTACCTATAAACAATGATCAGTGATTACCAAATTTCTCTCTCATATTGCTCCTCATAACCACTGAAAACTGTCAAAAAATCGAACCAGAAATGTGGTGATAATTGATCGTTGTTTAGGTACATTAAACCACGTTAAGCTTTTTCACGTTAGGACTTATAAACCCCATGAGAACCGTGGGGAGTCAACCCACAGCCGCTCCGCTGCCCTGCTGAAAATGTGAAGCAGAAACGCTTAATGTCAGATAACGGCCATAATAATTGGACTTTGGGTTCGATTTTTTGACAGTTTTCAGTGGTTATGAGGAGCAATATGAGAGAGAAATTTGGTAATCATTGATCATTGTTTACGTACATTAAACCACGTTTTTACTCATTAGTAAGCTACAGGACAGCGTCTTTCAAAACATGACCTGTGCGAAAGAGAAAAAAAAATGAATGCGTCATTGTACCCAGCACTTCTGGAAATGTACTTCCGAATGCGTCTCTGTCCCCAGCACATTTCAAACCAAACTGACGCCCATGAATATGACAGCTACAATAGCTTGGAAAAGAGCGTTAAGGGCTCTGAATTTGATGAATTTACTGTTTATCAGACCCCAGATGAGACAAGAAGCTAACTTTAGTATCTGAAATTGTTCATTGGCTATGTATGATATCTTTCGAGCTGAATGGACTCACAGTTAACAGATTTTATTCTGATCCAAAGACTGAAATAGAACTCTACATCCTGGAATGTAATTGTAAGACATATGATTGCAAATATGGGACCCATAACACCTACAATATTTTTCAACACTGTTGCCGAACTGCAGTGTAGCTTCTAGTGCACCCCCACTATTTTTCAAATCCAAACCTAACGTTACCAAAGTACTTTTTGCAGCTAAAATGTATGGGGAAAAAAGGTTATCTAATGTTAGCTAAATTGAAACTTTCTTGTCTTCCAGAGGAGATGGACTGTGGAGTCGAGCAGATAGATGGGCCAGCGAGGACCTGCTCACCATGCTGTGAACAGCTGGATGCTGGAAGGGAAGGACAGGGGGATGCACACTCTAGACAGAGAGGGGACATGGGGAGGCCCAGGATTAAACTGCCCCAGCGATCTGACATGATCTGTGGCTTTGCATCTCTCAAAGGTCAGAGAATTTGTAAGTCTGTCCCTTTTTGATTTTCTGGGGTGGATTTATGTATCAAATGTGTTGTTTAACAAAAGTGTAAACAAATCAAAACAATAAAAATGAATGAGGCAGTAGAGATGTGCAGTAATCCATGCAATGCAAAAGAAGTTGACATTTGTGTGTGGACTATCTGCCCAACTATGGTTTAATGTGCACCTGTTTTCTGCTAGTATTGCATACATAGGAACTAAATTCAACAAAACCAATATGAAAGGATATTAGAGGCTTTAAAAGGGAATCCACCGATTTTACACATCAAAGTCTATTTATGCTTGGAAAGTGCTACTGAATTTGTGAAATGTTGTATAAAGCCTTTTGTGACTAAAGAGGGAGCTGTGCGAAAGTCTGAGAAGTTGCCTCAAGTTCAACTTGGAGCTGAAAATGACAAGTTTTAAAATGAAAAATGTGAGGTTACCAGACCCCTGTAGCCTGCTTCTCATCTCTGCTTGAGACTCGAGGCTACATTCACCGCTACAAGCATAACATACCCGATCTCCAACCAAACCGTAGCATCGTGGGTAATGTAGTCAACAGGTTTTGACAGGAAAGAAGAATGTGTGGAATAAAACCAATATGTCTGGCTCTGCTGCATAGATTTAGATGTTTATAGAAGTGCAATGCTAAATTGGTGGACTGTCACTTTTAAGGACCAGGGGTTAAAATTGTGTTGGTTGATTCCCGTCAGCTGTGCCACCCTTTCCGTCTGAGCTTAGACTTCTTTTCCTCGCCAGCTATCACAGTTTTAGATGTTAAGATTGTTTTTTGACTAGTAGATAGTTTCTGTTTCCAGTCATGTAAATAGCAGACACTAGGGATGTAACAATTACCGGTGTAACGGTAAACCACGATAAAAATGTTGACGATAACAATTACCGTTTTCATTTAAAATATCTTTATTATCACGGTGGATTACCACGGTGTGGAAACCGTGTGTTTAATCCTTCCCAGCTTCATCCGAGCCTCCTGAAGTTGTGTGTACAGTTTTACATTTTAATTTTGGTGATGAAGAAAACAAGTATATAATTAGTGGCGTTTCTTTGATTTGTTTACATATTGTTCTTTATGCCTTGGCTTGAATGTTTGGATTTGTAAAATTTAAACACGCACTACTGGAAATGTTCCTGACAAATAAGCTGTTTACATGCTGAACCCTTGTTCCTTTGATGTTAAAAGTTGCACTTTTGATAAGGTTTTGCCTATATTTTTGTAATATAATAAACACTGTTACACTTTTTGAAACTATTTCAGCTTGTGTAGGCCTATCAGTGCTTTCTGAACATATTGAACACACTTTTTAAAATACAGCGATAATACCGAAAACCGTGATAATTGTGGTCACTATAACCGTGAGGTTAAATTTTCATACCGTTACATCCCTAGCAGACACCATCTTGGATCTGTCTCCCTGCATCTCATCTGGATATATTAAGCCTGCATTGTTTGATCTCTTGCTCCTCAAGGCACAGCAGCCATGCGGAACACCAAGAGAGGATCCTGGTTCATCCAGGAACTTAACACAACACTGCGCCTCCAAGCCAGAGACACACACCTTGCAGACATCATGGTGCAGGTGAACACAAGTGTCCTATGCCCATATATTTGCATTCATAGTGTAAAATATGCTTTCTTGTTTGGTAAACTTCTTTACGACATCACTGTAATCTTTCTGTCTTTTTTCCTCCCATCTGTCTCCAGGTCAACAGGCGTATTAAGGAGCGGGAGGGTTATGCTCCTGGCACCGCCCACCATCGCTGCAAAGAGATGTCGGAGTTCACCAGCTCATTGTGCAAAGACCTCTACCTTTTCCCCAAGTACCAGCCCCAGTATTGACTAACACACACACACACACACACACACACACACACACAGCATTCCTTGCATTGAAGCCTCTCGATAAGGGTACACAATGGTTCATTCCACTCCAATTACTGCCACACACTCACACATTCCTCTGTTACAACTTCACTTCCAAACAGAGGATTTATTCATTCATGTTTTCTGTGTAAATACTGCCTCCTCAGACATGCACACACTTGTGCATACACTCACAGAAATCTTGGAAAGAAAAAAGGAGCAAGCTTATGTTAATCTACACGTACTCAGAAATGGGCAACACATTAGCATACAACTTACTCGTGTGTCTGTGTCAATGCCAGTTAGAGGGTTTAGTTGATAATCCTTTTTAGACAAAGACAGAATCGTATTTTATTGTTTCCCTACTGCACAGCTACAGTACTTTGAGGTTTCACTATCTTTTTAAAATGTATTTTGTACACAGATCTATTTTTGTGGCTTTATTTTGTATGAAATTGTTTTTATGAGCGTTTTTAAGCCCATTGTCTTTATTTGTATGTTAGTATGTAAGTTTGTTATAATTTGTGACCATTTCTTGTTTTTAGTATAGTGCCAGGCAGGGGGCAGCACAGCAAAGACAAATGCATTTTATCATCTCTCTTTCATAAATATTCATATTTATGAAAGAAATGAAATGAAGATTAAACGGTATTTTCTTTGCAACAGGTTTTTTTTAAGGACAAAAACCTACAGGGCAGCTTCACAAGACCTTGAATTGTTTCAGTCATTTATTTTTTCGCTTTCATTTGTGGATGTTCAATCAGGAAAATTTAGCTTTTAAACCTTAAATTCCATAAAGAGGGCATCCACTGTCAATTTCACTTCATATCAGCTGTGTTACTGTAGATCTGTCCCTGTCAGGGTGGGCTGCCTGGGGAATGCGGTGCTACTTGTGGGGTCATACATCTACAGTGTGAACTCTGACCTTTACGCTAACTCTGACTCATAATAGTGTTTCTCCCAATGTGGGAGCTGCACATTTAGTTAGTCCCTCTACAGTTTTTGTGGTATTTTACTGTATCTGATACAGTACAGATAAAATGTATTTTGTATGTCTTCCATAAACAATATGCAGTTTTCTACAGCAGCCTGTGCCATGTGAGGATAATCTGTTAGATGAATTTATGACCATGGAACTTTTATTGTATCTTTTTGGCACCCCCCACACAGAGAACACCAGTTCTCAAGGCTGTGGAAGCGTGGTTTCCCAGAAAAGCCCTGATCAGGCAAATTGTGTTTTGTTACTACAGTGTTGTAGTCAGTCCCTCCAGGATTTCGCGGCATTTTTTGGGGATTGTTGCGGCCCAAAATGCCCGATTTTGCTGGAGCTTTTGTAAAAAATTTTGATAAAAGTTGCGAGGTCGCACTACGAGCACGCACAGACCCTGGCCTGAAAGGTGATCACCCTTCTTATCCTTTGATTTTTGAAATTATTTGAACACAAACATTGGAGAAGTATAAAAGGGTTACTCTCCTGCCATGTGAGACGATGTGAAGGTTGATATTTGCTGCCAAGCTCTGCGGAGCAGCAGGGTTGGGGGGGGCCAGGAGAGTTTTTATTTCTGTCAACACCAGTGACTGCCAAATGTTCTATACAATAAACCAACCATGCTTTTTTTAAAACAAGACAAACTGTTGTTGTTTTTTCTTACAGCTGCATGTGCAAACATGTGTATTTGCATTTTCCTGTGACTGCGTTTTTTTGCGCATATGTTTAGTTTAAGCTGAATCCTGCACCTTGAGTGTAAGGCCTCAGCACAAATGTACTCTCCTGTGCATGCTCCACTCTATTTGATCCTCCTTGTTGCTGTGTTTGTGTGTGTTGTTCCGCGCGTACAGCCTGTCCGCTCTGTTCTCAGGTATAATATAACTGGCTCCCCACTATTCCGCTGTGCTCAGGTCTATCCATGCTGTGACTGGGACGTATGTATCTCTCACACTGCCCACCGCCCAGTGATAATGTTCTTAGTGTATCAGATAGAGGCCCAGCCAGCTGTCCACAGTCATTCTCCCTTGACACACACATACACACACCGTTGGTCAGAGTAACACATTTCTCGCTGGCCTCCGGTGTAGCTGTGAGATTAGGTTGTTATGTGCTGGCGTGTGGACCACAAAGCAGGGCAGGGTGTCTTTGTGTGTCTGTGGCTGTCATAATGGCCGCCTGAGGGAAGGAACCAGAGGACGAGTTAGTTTTAGATTAACTTGTCTGAGAGGGATGTTGTCTCTTCGGGGTGCTGAGCAGTGGTGGTCTACTCCGACGGCCTCTGGGCTTTTCAGCTTAAGTGAATGATGTGCAGCACATATGAGATTAGCTCCCTTCCTGTGTTACCTCTAGATATTTGAACCTGCTAAAGAGGTTAAGCAATATGGAGATCATTTTACCAAGCTCTGCAGTGGGTACTGGGGGGGGGGGGGGGGGCTGTTTTACCATGGGAGGGCACATTCGTGGTGATTTTATTTTTCCCTAAGGAGAACTGCATGTGAGTGTTATAGGGATTGCCTTGCATCATTGGCTGATTAGGTGTGAGCTGTCATAGGGGTGTCATGTGCACCTTCCTGCTCACGTTGCAGGGGCAGCCCTATGGGGGGTGCCCTTCCAACCCCCACCCCCGTCCAAACAAGAACAGTCCATCCAAACACACACCTAATGGCCGGCCGACTGCTAGTGCTACTAAGGGCAACAAGGTGTGTGTGTGTGTGTGTGTGTGTGTGTGTGGTTAGGTGTCTGCAGTTCTAATAAAGGAAAGCACTGCGTCCTTCACTGCCTCATCAGATGGCTTTGCTCTGCTGTGTCCGCCTGTCTGATTTCTGTCCGTGTGTCTGTCAGGTCTGCAGTGGAGTTGGATGGCTTGCAGCCTCCGGATCATCTGGAGAAGAGTGCGTTCGGGAAGGACGTCATCTGTGTTTCTTGAGTTTCTCTATGTAACAAGTGTGTTTGAGAACGAGTTTAAAGGAGAGTGAGAAACTAGAAGATGTTTGTGTTTATTTGAGCTGGTGTAAAGTGTGTGTATATATAAAAGAGCGAGACAGAGAGAGCGTGTGTGTGTGTGTATATGGTGTTGCCCACGGCATTGGAAATGCTGGGGTGTCCAGCGCGGTTATTTTTGGATCAGTGACAGCGTGTCAATGGCTGCAGATGCGTCGCAAAGGAAGGCTCTGAGATACCAACAGACCCTGGTAGGTCTTTCCTAAATCTTTCTTTACCTGCCTGCCTGTCTGCTGTCGTTTAAAATGTCTTTTCCTTTCCACTCATTTCATGCCCCTCCACCTGCTTCTCCCTCATCTCTCCATCTACCCACCAGTAACTTAGTCTGTTCCAATCATCCTTTACTGTTCCTCACTCACTTTCTAATTATTTCCAACCACCTTTCAATACTTTCCTTCCACAACTACCTCCCAGTCATTTGTATTTCCGTATGCATGCTGCATCCTTTTTTTTTCTCCACCAGCAGTGAGCTCTCTTCTGTTTTTACATGCTTCTCTACTACGTTGCAAAAACTTCTCTAAATGCCCCTCTCTTGAATCAATACTCCTCATCTCAACTATCTTCCTCCTCCTCTTTACTACTTCAACAAGAACTTAATGTCAAATTTATTTGCACAGCACTCAAATGCATTCACAGTCTCGGCTGGTTTCACACCGCCCACGTAACGAAACGCTGAGTAAAGGCGTTAAAATGGAAAGTCATCCCCGCAAAAGTCAAGGATTTTATAATTTATTTTGATTTAAATCCCTTACATGATCCCTTGCATTTTTGTTGTTCAATTACCCACGTTATATCCTAACGTACTTTTTTTTTTTACTGACCTCTCTATCTTCTATATGTCTGTACGCCTCCCTTAAGCTGGAGCCTTGTAAAGTCATTGCTGTTTCCGTGTGTTGGTGGATATAAATACTTATATACAGGAAACCTGAGCAGACAGGTTAGATGTACGTGTTGAGATGAAGTCATGTCACAATCCTCTGGTTCATCTGTTTAAAAGCTCATCCAAAATGATGGTCATTCCTCCCAGGAGCATCATGTCTGCCATTGACTCATAATTTGTTTTCATCCAATCACACCTGCTCTATGGACATACAGTAAATGACCCATGATGTCTATTGTTTTTAAAGGTAATTTTCTGCAGAGTGGAAAGTGAATTACAAGGCAAGAGAATGACAAATACATGAGCGACTGAGGTGAGAGCAGCTGGGGTGTGTATATATGTGTTCGAGCAGCCTGACAAAGCGAGGAGGAGCAGTGACAGTGACAGAGCGTCAGTGTTGTTCCTCTTTTCCTTCTCTTCCTCTCTTATAAGACAATGGACGATTGCCCATAGCAAATCTCTACATCCTAGCCCTTGTGGAGCCCTTCAGGGGCCCACAGGTCAGATATAAATAAGAAATCTCAATTAATCACACTATTTACATGCTTAAGTCTTACAACTCCGGTGTGAAAGCTGTGATGGCGTCTGGATGTGTGCGAGAGAGAGGAAATTAGAGCCTTGAGCGATTGGGAGGTTCATGTGTAGAGCTGTTAAAAGATCATCCTAATATGATTTATTTATTGATTAGCCAGGTGGCATGGTTGAGTATATTTTCAGATTGATGGTTTAGCTGGCTAAATCTTCACAGATGCACACCAATTCTCTGAGGTTACAATATACTGTGTATTTAGTGTTCTCAGTATGTGTTGAGGTTAAAATTGGGTTACGTTGGGTTAAAAGGCGAAGGTGTTTCAGATGTTTATGTTACATATAACCTGTTTCAACTGCATTTAAATAAGAACCTGCTTCATACTGAGCTTGTACTGTCATTTTACATTACAGGATTTACATGCATTTGTGTAAATAATCAAATCAAGATTATCAATTAAATAAGAATTGAATGAGTATAAGTAAAAAAAGAACACAGTTGAGATAAAAAAAATATGTAACGCTATATTTAACAGGCCTGTAGTTTCCAAATAATTTGTATGATGTAACGTCTTACTAATTACAGGGAAAATAGGAAGTTTCCTTGAAAGTAAAGCTCCACTTAAATCCAAGTTATTCCTTATTGATTATTAATTTATCATTGGAAACTATTTTCTATGTGTTGAGTTGTTTTTTTTGTCTGCCTGACCTGCTGTCCACTGACTAAAAGAAGGTTACACTGGTAATCAATTGTAATCCCTTAATTTGAAGTGTACCAATTTAACACTGCCTCTATTTTTCCTTTAGTTAGTACATGTAACCTCACTCCTGGTATAGAGGTGCAGCATTTTGCTCATGGACGTTTGTCTAGCTTCGAACATTAACTCATTTGTTGTAAACTTGGTGTTGACAGTGTCAACATGTTCTTCTCCCATAAATGCATAGTTCTTTCCAGGAAACTTCTTGGAAATAATTAGGGAATATGATATCCGGACATTATGGACCCGTAACATAAAGCGTTTAAAAAAAAAAAAAAACACGTAATACGTGTGCCCAGTTTTAACCTAGATGTTTTTTGACCTGCAAAGTGCCAAATTATTGCTTGCTGGGTTTGTAAACTTGTGTTAATTACTTCCAAGTCACACAGCTGTTGTTGACCCTTGACCTTAACAAAGAGGAAGCACCCTCTGTTGACTTGTGCCACACAGACTGTGTGCGTGTGTGTGTGTGTGTGTGTGTGTGTGTGTGTGTGTGTGTGTGTGTGTGTGTGTGTGTGTGTGTCTCACATACTGTATGTCTGTACTTGCTGATATAGCGCAGGTTGTGTTACAGTTTTATTTGATGGATGTGGTTAAAAATGAGGTTGTGTGAGGAGACGAGTCTCAATCTGAGAATGTCAACAGCAGTGAAATAGATCTCATAAGTCTCAAATGTTACAGGATACTAAAAGGGATAATGTCCACCTGCCAAATGTCTCGCAGACTGGGATGTAGACGATTAAGCCATTAAATTTCATATGATATCGCAGTCGCTTGATTTTTCTTTTCAATTACAGAGGTGGCTATAATAATTAAACTATTAGTAGTTACATTACAGTTATATGATGAAATGCCATGTTAACGTTGCAAAATGGTGTCAATAAGGTGCCATTGTTTTTGTGCAAAGGTTAGCCCTCCATCTGTCTGTACAACAGGCCTCCTGGGAGAGATGGGTCAAGACAGCACGAGAGAGGGAGAAGTGCGTGGAAGTGTGTCGGTGAACATTGGGTCACACTGCTGCTAAATTTATCTACGAGTAAGGTTTCAGCTCAGGGGTGGGGGTTGGATGGATGGGGACAAGGGGTGGTAAGAGGGAAAGTTTGAGGGGGGAGAGTGAGGGAGAAAGGTGAAAGACTGCACGCAAGAGTTCAATCATAGGTGAGACGCAGAGAAAAGTACAAAAAATCTGTTTATGGCATTGGAAGGACATATGAATCTAAATGTCTAATGTGTATTTGTACCTTAGAGCTGTTCAATTAGGAAAACAAACAAACCACTTGAACACACTGAATATAAACCAAGGTTTCATTTCCCAAAAGCATCTCAGGGCTAAGGTGATATTAAGACACACATTTACAATTGGACGAAGATTATCTTTGCCTTCAAAACTTTCGAGAAACGTGACCCAAAACACAAAGTGCAATAAGTCAGTTCTGGTCTCAAAATGCCTTAATGTGTTTATCTGGCTCTTAAATCAATTTGTAGCAAACAAATTTAAACAGGAAATGATTTTCAAAAACTAAAATTCTTGATTGAACAAGGCATTCAGCTTTTAATCAGCTAATTATATCTGCTCAGGTATTAATGTGTGGGTGTAGTGTAAGAGACAACAAAACACCCTGTACAGGACGCCAGTCTATTGCAGGCAAAGTCAGACATATTTACACTCAATTTACCTTCATAGTGTTGAAATAGAAATCAAATTGTGTTATTTTTCAAGCTGGCAGCAGCACTCCAGATTTAGGGCCAAAAGTAGTTACCAGTGATAAAGTATTCAACTCCAACATAAAGTTAAATAACACACTACAGTCTGAACTCTGCTGTTTTCCGCCAGATAAATGCAGACAGAAACCCAGCAGCACTCTGGTCTCCAAAGACCCAGAAACCATGTGAGAACTACAGGGTCACAACAGAACAGTCTGTAACCCATTTTAGGTCCCACAGTTGGAGACTGGCTTGACTAAATAAAGGTAGAGCCCAAGTGATGTAACAGCAAGCCAATATTATCATCTGATACCGACTTATCCTAAATACATTTAGTTTGTCTATATATTGGCATAGAAATGCTAATGTTTTTCTTAGTTCAGGATGTAAATATTCATTATTTTCATTGTAGTTTTCAAGTATGTTTAATGTTAAAATGTATATTCATCTTTCAAATATATTGTTCAACTGTAAAGTATCTTGCCACAATTTGAACTCTTTAGTAACCAAATGTGAGCAATCACTGCCAACAACACATTTGTCAGACTTTAGTAAAGCATGTCATGTATGTTGAAGGCACTTAAAGTACAGTACAGTATTATCCACACAATGTTAATATAGTTACGGTCTCAACTCAGTCAGCAGGTATTATCTTCATGCTTTAAGCTTGTGTCCTGCCTGCAGAATATCATTCATGATCCGGCTTCAGGAATCTGCTGGATCGGCCGCCTGACTGAGAAATTTCCCCTCTGAATTAAGAGCTGCTGACAATTTATTGTCAAGCCTCAAGTGTCTCTATTAACCTCTACTGCTTTCTCGTGTGTGTGTGTGTGTGTGTGTGTGTGTGTGTGTGTGTGTGTGTGTGTTGGACCAAACCTGTCAGTCACTGGGCTCTACTGTATACTATATGGAGGCAGGTAGCAGGTATGGTCTGTGTCCGTCACACTGGCAAAGACAGGAAAGGACAGATGTAAGACAAAGATATCCAGAGAGGGAATTACAGGATACTAAAGGCGCACAAGAAAGTGAACAGCAACCTGCTGGAGGAACAGCTGAAAAGATGAGGGAGCGGATCAACACTTTTGAAACAGTTCTGAATATTGATCAATTTCTGGTAAGGTTTATTATCTTGTATATTGTAGAAGTGTTTTCTACCTAAAGTTGGAACTATTGCAAGGACTGACGCATTTATAACTGAGATAAGATGTAAAGAAGGTCACATTTGTACTGTGTCTTGTTTATTGACTTTAATTTTCATGTTGTGACATAACTTATCACATGTAAACCAGGATCATAGGGGACCTCCACAGTTGTTTTTTTCCTAGATTACTGTGGGCTCATACATAAACCATTTTACAATTTGGTTTATTTTTCTCTTTTGGCCTTGCCGCCATGCCATAATTAGAACATGACAGCTTGAACAGTGTTTGGACGAGCCATGGAAATGTTATTGTGCTGGTTAATTAGTGTATGCATATGGAGACGCGTGTGTGTGTGTAATGGGTGTGTGGTTTCGGCTGTGTGTCAGGGTGGGGGGGGGTAATCTCCTGATCTATCTGTCAGTGAGCGGGTCAGATTTTTATCATTAACCTTGTGCTATGGAACAGGACTGTATTGTTGTAAGGCCTAAATAAACACACTCAGACAAATTTAATTTAGCACGCTCATAAATACACAAACTTAGCATGCTTGAAGAACCCGCAGAAACACACACAGATATTTATGAATATGCAGTGCTGAGTCTCTCTCGTGAGGACCGCAGGAATGTGCTATTATTTTTTTTAATTAACTCTCAATGTCACACTGCCCTTCAACCTCGGCATCTATTGGCAGCTCACACTAAGACTGAAGCTCTCCCACTCTCTCTTCTCTGCAGGCTTCTCTGTTTTGTTTACACTTGAAGTTCCTCTTGAATTTTTTGTGTTTTAAAGTAGCATCACCTTGTTGAAGCTGGCTCTCGAAAGGCAGATCCATAAATGAATTCAAAGCTCTTGACAGCTCCATAGGCATAATTTAACACAGTCTTTATGTTCCTAACAAAGCCAAGGGAGGAATGGTTTACATTTCTCCATTGTCTTTACTCCAAGAGACTTGCAAAAAGAACAACATAAGAGCTTGAGTTCTAGAGCACTAGAAACTAACCATGAGAGGTGTCAGAGCTGTAGAGCAACGCTTGACTATTTTCATGTGTCCGTGAAGACAAAAAAGTGCAGGAATATAATAAGAGCCACGGGGGGAGGTAGAGGGAATCTTGCTGAGAGTAAATTAGTGCGACTAGAAGAGGAAGAGGAGTAGGGAGAGGGTCATATATCCTCTGTTGTTCTTGACTCGGAGTGGGAAGGTCATCCCACTGTTGAGTCGAACAGTGGCAGCAACAATGTTAAAAAGCGTGTGAAAGTGGTGGGAAATGGTTGTTACTGATGTCATTGGATGCACAAGGTTACATGGTGATACAAAGGTAAACACAAGGTTGAGAGATGGAGACAACATCCCAGCTATCAATGTCTCTCTCACGCTGTCAGTCGTTTGTCTCTTTCTGTCTCCCTCTGTCAGATTTCCTTTTTGACATTGCAGTTTGCATTTATTTGCAATACATCAGTGTCACAGCTTAGTTAGATTGTCGCAAGAAATTTAAAAAGTCCATCAGTTTCCCAGAGTCCAAGGTGAAGTCTTCAAATTGCTTGTTTTTTTCCCACCAAAAAAGAAAAACATTAACAAGAAAACAGACACACACGAAAAAAAGGAAAAGGAAAAAGAAATGCAGTTTCATGTTTGAATGAATAAAGAGCTGGTAGAGTTGGAAAGTTTACCAGATCTATGTAGCTCTCTCCTCATCTCTGCTTGATGCTTCAGTTAGTTGCATTGTGGGTAATGTAGGCACTAAGTTTGGTGTGAAACATAAACGACCATATCTGACGAGTGTCCACAGTGAGTGTGACAATGTTATAGAGGTGCAATGCTAAATTGGTGGAGTGCTTTTTCAATGGAGCCCATTCTTAAATGTTATTAGGGCCCGAGTGCCGACAGCGGCGAAGGCCCTATTGGAACTGAAGGAATTATTATAATTATTAAACCAAATGAATTGGCTTTTTGAGGGGCTTAACATATTCAAAAACTCACCAAAATTGGCGGTCGCATCAAGTCTGGTGAAAATTTAAGTATTTTAAGGGTTTCGGGAATAGGCGCAGAAAAATGGCTTGCTAGCGACCCCTACAAAGTTAAAAAAATTGAGCCCCTGCAGTGCGTTCATGTAGACTCACGAAAGTTGGTACACATATGTAACATGTCAAGATGTGCAAAAAACGTCATTGGAGCCATACCCTAAACCCAACAGGAAATCCGCCATTTTGATTTCAAAGTTCGAAATTAGTGCGATTTTGGCCATTTCCACATGTGCCCGCCCCCTATGATTAAGCCACGCCCCCTTTCATAAATGCTGACCCATCTAAGGTAGAGATCTGTGTGAGGTATCGTTGAACTCGGCAGGGAGTTCCCTTTTCATTGGTGACGATTTGCGGTGTCTGAGTGCCGCAAATGAATGGTCGCAAGGAGCGGAGTCCGCCAGTAACCCCGACGCACGCCGAGGTGCGAGGGCCCATCCATCACTGCTTGCAGCTTTAATTTGTTTGCATTTGATATTCTACAGATTGTAAACACGTCTCTTCTCTCAGGTATCTTCCCACAGGCCCTGAAAACTGCAGTCATTAAGCCACTCTTAAAAAGGAACAATCTAGACACGTCACTAATGAGCGACTATAGGCCGATATCAAACCTTCCATTTTTAAGTAAAATCATTGAAAAAACGGTTTCTCAACAACTGAACCTTTTCTTGTCACTAAACAACAGTTTTGATGCCTTCCAGTTGGGTTTTCGACCACACCACAGCACTGAGACAGCTCTTGTTAAAGTCTTTAATGACATCCACTTTCAATCTTGGTATTACTTGATCTCAGTGCTGCATTTGATACGGTCGACCATGACATATTACTAGACCGATTGGAAAACTGGGTTGGCATTTCTGGCTCAGTACTAAAGTGGTTTGAGTCTTATTTAAAGAATAGGGACTACTTTGTGTCTATAGGGAATTATACATCTGAGCATACAAATATGACGTGCGGAGTTCCCCAAGGCTCAGTTCTGGGGCCTCTCCTGTTTAACATCTACATGCTTCCACTGGCTCAAATTATGGAAAACAACAAAATAAGTTACCATAGTTATGCGGATGACACACAAATTTATATAACCTTATCGCCAGGGGACTATAGTCCAATACAACAACTGACTAAGTGCATTGAACAAATTAACGACTGGATGTGCCAGAACTTTCTTAAATTAAATGAAGAAAAAACTGAGGTGGTTGTTTTTGGAGCAAAAGAGGAACGATTAAAAGTCAGCACTCAGCTTCAAACGATAATATTAACAACAACAACAGACAAAGCCAGAAATCTTGGTGTAGTCGTGGACTCAGACCTGAATTTTAACAGCCACATTAAGACAATTACAAAGTCAGCCTATTACCACCTTAAAAATATATCAAGGGTTAAAGGACTTATGTCTCAGCAAGACTTGGAAAAACTTGTCCGTGCTTTTATCTTCAGTAGACTAGACTACTGTAACGGAGTCTTTACAGGTCTCCCTAAAAAATCAATCAGACAGCTGCAGCTGATTCAGAACGCTGAAAGTGGATCACATCACTCCAGTACTGAAGTCTCTACACTGGCTTCCAGTGCATCAAAGAATTGATTTCAAAATACTTTTGCTGGTTTATAAATCACTAAACGGTTTAGGGCCAAAATACATTTCTGATCTGCTAGTACACTATGAACCACCCAGACCTCTCAGGTCGTCTGGGACAGGTCTGCTTGTTGTCCCCAGAGTCAGAACTAAACAGGGGGAAGCAGCATTTAGTTTTTATGCTCCACATATCTGGAACAAACTCCCAGAAAACTGCAGGTCCACCGCAACTCTCAGTTCTTTTAAATCAAGGCTGAAGACCTATCTATTTGATGTTGCCTTTCTTTAAAAAACTTCATTTCTTATACTGAAGTTGCATTGTTGACACTGTATGACAATCTATATAAGCATATAAAGAGAAATTCCTATTTTATCTGCTTTTATATATTTAACTGTTTTAATTGCTCTTCAATGTTTCATTTCTTATACTGCACTGTAACTTTTATTCTTGTATTTTATCTGTTTTAAATTTTTTAATCTGTTTTCATGTAAAGCACTTTGAATTGCCCTGTTGCTGAAATGTACTATACAAATAAAGCTGCCTTGCCTAATTTAAAATAGTAATCATAACATCTATTTGACAACTTAAGGTAGCTAGTCATCATGTATTGACTTCCAAAGAAGTATTTGATTTTAAAATTCAGCTTTACATGATCAAATAAAGACAATAGGTCCAAACAAAATGCTCAAAACAATGCTGTTCTCTCAACAGACATATAAAAGTACTGACTATTTGATGTCCATGTCCTGAAACTGTCAAGCAAGTATAGAGCAAAATTTACATCTAACATCAGTTAAGTTAATGCAAAAGCTTCTCTAGGACCAGATAGTAAAATAAAAGTGATGTGAATGGCTGATAATGCAGAAATGCACCAAGTCATCTACATAACACAAAACACAGTAACTGTTGTTAAGCAGTTTAATAGAGAATATAGTTCTTATAGTTAGTTCTTGTTTTTAACTATTTTGCTATTTGACTACAATCTTGTGGTTGTCCTTTTTGTTGTGGCAGGATATGGCATGAGAAAATGTTTAAGTAACAAATCTAAGCGTAAACAGGTTCCTTTTGTTACTGCCCCTGTTTTTGATGGCGCCTGGTGCCAGCGCCTGTTTGATGATGTTGATGGATTAGTGCTTTGGTGTTAATGTGTAGAGCGGTGGTGGTGGTGAGGTTGTCTGCAGTGTAGGACAGGAGACAGAACAGGAGCAGAGCTGCTACCACATCATGCCAAAGACAACTGATGAGGAACAGGTAAAGACCTGACGACCAAAGGCTCCATCTGGTCAGATGGTGGAGGGGGATTTTTTTTTTTTTTTTTTATTCTCTGCTGTTAGTGAGTTAATGACACCGTCCAGTGTTCTTCCGTCTTTCTTCTTTAATCACAAGTTGCTTAAGTGGATCTGTTGACATATTTTAATTGACTCGTCTTTTCCAGTTATAGCTGTAATGGGTTGTTTGTGCCTCTCACATTAGATGGCGATAAATGTATATTATAGGAATATTAACGACTGGTATACGGTATATTAAATGTAGTGTCATATTTCTATCAAATTCACTCAAATAGATTTCTAGCCAAGTTCTTCAATATATTATCTGATTATCCAACAAAAAATAACTTAATTCCTGGATAAACAGCTTTTTTAGTGAATTCTCACTCCAAAGCAGTTAAAAAATGAAAAAGCTTATCTTTATTATAATTTGTCTCGCATATAATTTTGAAACGCGAGACAATTTTCTATTCTTGAGGTCTTTTAGTATTTTTGAAATACTAAGTACTTAAGTACTTCTGAGTCATTGCTTCAAAATTGGATGTGTGGGGTGTGCTGTTTTGCAGCAGATGAGAGGTTAATGTGAGATTAAATTTAAATAGATACAGTAATATATAAAGCAATCGTAATAAGAGATTGAAACCTTCATACATTATCCAGTATAGTTTACCTATGACCTTTTTGTCACACACTTTTTTGCAAATATTTCATTTAATTTGTGATCAATGACCAGGTGATGGCATTTAACATTTTTGGGCAACTCGGACAATGACAGGTGAGTTTTCTATCCTGAAAAATTACTGACTTTAAATGCTTTTCTGCTGTGATCTAAACTTTCCCACATCATTGTCTTGCCCTTAGTAGCAAACACCATCATTGGGGCAGCACACCAAGTTTAGAACAAACAAATGATTTATGGAAGTAATATTCAACTAAGTCTTTGCATAATGCTAAATAATTAAAATTAAGAATAGTGGTTTGCACTTCTTTGTAGAACTCATCACTGGTCTGCTGTTGGCTCAGGCCAAACGCTGTTAGTGGTGCATTATTGTCCTGAATAACAGTTTGTGGTTTGCAGTGTTTAGTGAGGTTTAAAATAACTTGCTTGACGATTTAGGCCATCAAATGTTTTCAAGAGCCTTTAACAGATTAGCTGCTGGCCACCTGCTATGTGGTGTATTAATTATAAACATCTATATCAGTCACTTTGTCATGTGGTTGTAGTGACTCATGTATTATAGTGGAATGGTTTTGTAAATCAGTTTTTGTGCAGAGGATATGATTATGGGATGGGCAGATTGCTAAACTTTCGTTCTGTTTCTCTGGTCCTGGGCTTCAGCTCTCCTTTCCCGTGTGAACATGAGACAGTAATCTGTGGCAGCCAGCCCTGCTTGGCGATTTTAGATGCTTTTTAGGGGGGCTCAAGTCCTACATTTCATCTCAGCCCCCCTAAAAATTATAATAACAAAAAAAAGATTAATTTTTTTATTAAATCAATTTTAGTGCTTCAAGTGAGAGTTTGCGAACTTGTCTGTTAGTGACAGACAGAGATGGCAAAAGTACTCACTTCCCGTACTCAAGTAGAAGTACAGATACTTGTGTTAAAAAATACTCTGGTAGAAGTACTGATTTAACTTATTTACTCAAGTAAAAGTAACAAAGTACAGGTTTGGAAATTTACTTAAAGTATAAAAGTAAAAGTAGCTTTGCGAATGACAACCATTTTTTATGCAAAGCTACCTGGACCACACAAATGTTACTAGAGTGCAAGCTGAGAAACTTCAGTGGACATGGAAAAAAGGCTCTTTATATGCCATTGCCTACATTGTAAATGGATGTCTGCCAATATGCCTGAAACATCACATATATGATTATTGTGACAGAGACTGGGACTCCAGGTTAATAGGATTCTGACTGAGTAGCTATTTATGAATTCAGTTGTGATTCTGTGACAAGTCACAGATCCAGTTTCTCTTTTTTTAATCTTCCCCTTAACATTTAAAGGAATCTACATGTATGTGTGTGTGCTCAAATATGGCTTCTGGAAAGAAAATAAAGGATAAAATATGAATTACTAAACAGACATTAATTAAGAAGTTCCCCATACTTTAAGAGTTGCGCAGCACATTGGCCAGGAGTCATTCTTGATGACTACTATCTCAAACATCTCTCTCAGATAAGGCCAAGGATTTCTTGCTGCTTGTCTGCTGATTTCTTCATTTTCAATCATGTCGCCATCCATCCTACTATGTGTTAACGTTACCACCATCAAGCCGCAATGATTTGCCGCGAATGAATGCAGAATGCTGCTGAATCTGTCGAGTCGTCTTGTAGTGGTGTGTCAAGTGCAACGTACAGTATTCCCATCCAATTAGATTGAATGTGGTATTGATGACGCGAAAATAACGGTAACTCCAGTGAAATTATTTGAAACTTGTTAGTGAGGACTAAATTTGGACTGTATTTAAAGCTGATTTTGGTTTCCAACTTCGCCCCAGGTGTGTCTGTTAAAACACGGACGGAGACAACTTCTCTCTTTTGATGCTTTATTAAGATCAAGCAACGTGCAACTAGCTAACAGGTGAAGAACACAAACAACAAAATCACTAGCTAACTTACTTTAAATTTGCAAGAACTATAGACCAATACAACAACAGGCTTAAATGAACTGACAACATTCGTTATACGACTTACAGTTCTTAAGGACGCACACACACACACGATCTCAACTGATTATCCTCTGGACAGCTAGTCTCTTTTTCTTTTTGCTCCGTGTGTCGCGCGCGCCCGCTCGCGGTGAGGCGCGTGTCTGTGCTATTCTCCGACATGACGACCTCTTGTACAAAACTAAAGTAACGAGCCAATTTTGTAAAATGTAAGGAGTAGAAAGTACCGATATTCGTGTTAAAATGTAAGGAGTAAAAGTAAAAAGTCGCCACAAAAAAATATAGTAAAGTAAAAATATCTGAAAAATCTACTTGAGTACAGTAACGAAGTATTTGTACTTCGTTACTTTCCATCTCTGGTGACAGAGGACAAACAGTTACAGGGTCAAAGGGATTGAAACAGGTTTAATATCGTGTGTGGCTGACACCAATGCTATGCACCTGTAACCCAGTCAAGGAAATGGTTAACAGAAACTTAGTTTTGGCCAATCAGAGGTGGTTGTGCCAGATAGAGGATGGCTACCCGAACCAGCCTGTCGGTACCTGGCGGGCCGGGCCGGGTTCGGACAGATATTTAGAAATGATGTTCGGGTTCGGGTCAGCTTGGTCACATCAGCGCGATAAGGCATTGAACATTTTAAATTAAACAGCTTATTAACGTGCGCTTGTTGCCCCGTGTGCGCTGATGCGCTCATCTGTTGACATTTCAGAATGCCTTCCTACAGTTGCTTATGTGATCTAAAGGTTTCAGTTGCATGATATAGCTGCACCTGAATCAGCAGTATTTTACAGCTTCTATGGTTTTAACGAGTGCGATGCAAACTGATCACTCTGGATTATAAGGTGTCGTGTTTTCTGACCAAGTGTGTGTGTGGTTGTAGGTGTAAAGCGCACATATAGTGGGAAGTGGAAGATGTGGAATGTCCTCCCTTCCAGTGTCTCTTCCTCTGGCTCCCTTCCAGCTCCTACCTTCTCTCAGGGAGGGGTTTTTCCGATCTCTATGCCCGTTTTGTCTATTTCTGTCTACCAGGGTATTCAGGTTGGTGTGTATCCCTTACACACACGCCGCACATTCCCCATCTCTTTCTCGTTATCTCAAGACTCTTTGCACTGGATCTAGTTTTATCCTTGTCCCAAGTCTCAGTTGTCAGAGGTATTTCTCCCTCTCTTCACTCTTCTTTTCCTTTCTCCCACTCCGCTCTTATATCTGGCATCTTATTTTCCTTCTATGCAATCCTGAGGGCCCAGGAAACACATGACTTTTTGATGCTTTTTGTGTAGTTGTGATTGTCAGTGTTTCCCCTCCATTTCAGCTGTACGGTGAGTACAGGGAGCAGCTGGGAAGCTTTGCCCGACGGGAGGCTGCCCGTTTGCTGACAGAGAGACAATGGAGGAGACAGGCAGGGGACAACACCACCGGCCGCAAAGGGCACGGTCGGCGGCATCATCATCATCACCCTGCGTTCCTGGAGTCGCATCACAGCCACGCCTCTTCCACCAAGAAGCCTCGTCCCTACTCCAAATGCCAAGGTGACCAGCAGGTTATTCTGTTCAAACACAAATTCAAACGCTTTACAAAAGGTATTCTAGGAGGATGCAAACAGGTGATTAGGTGTTTCCATAGTCCATGGTCATGCTTAAGTGGTTTAGCCTGGGAAAACCCTGACGAACTTCCGGCAAATTTGAGATTTGCTAAGGGTCTGGTGTCAACCAGGCTATAAGTGGTTGCTATGACACCTCATGTGATAACCAGAAGACGGAGGTGGAATTAATACCTTAACGATATACCTTAACTGAATACAAGTTTGAAGTAGGCTACTGGCACTTCACTGACTTTGCACAACATGAGTTTACATGCAACACGATGAGCTCATTAAATATGATGCACTGCTATAGTTTAATTAGGCTGCCACACAGAACATGAGACAAAATCTAAAATGTTTTATTTGGATTTTTCATATTTCATTCATAATTCAAGTGTTCAGTTACATTTTCTATAAATTCTATTCCCCAAGATGAAGGTCTAACTGCTGTTTCAAAGCCTTATCCATCCTGCACAAACAGAATTCTTCTGGAAAAATATCTCTTTATCTTTTTTCAGTCTACATATCAAGTCTAAACATACTGGAGTCTCAATAGAAAATACCCAGCATGGTTTTTTAATTGGACAAAGTTCCCCATGTTGCTAAAATCCCCTAAATTCACAGAAACAAAAACAGAGAACATGACCTTAGCCAGTGGTGGAATTTAATTGAGTCCATTTACTCAAGTACTGTACTCAAGTACACATTTTAAGGTAATTGTACTTTAATAATGTACTTTTACTCCACTCTATTGATTAAACTCTTGTGCTTCTAGACTACAATAAGTTTGAAAGTCATAGATAGGAAAGACTGACAAAAGATGCAATTAAATTGCATTATGGGAAGTGTAGGATCCAGAATGTGTTAGCTTGACCCAAACAAGGGGGTAGATGCCTCTTTTACCTCTGAAAATGATTCACATTTAATTAACACTTTTATGTCTTCACTAGTCAATTAGCCAGTGAATATTGTGTGTTAAATCCTTACATGTATGTTTTTTTCTTTGAAGAAAACTTTTTCCAGAGAATGCACACGCATCCATTTGTACATGTCAAAAAAAGCACAATCATTCAGATCATTCTGTACTGACATTACATCTACTGTTGTGATGAGCTATAGCATCATTACTGCAGCCATAATCACACTGAATGATTCCCAGTGTGACAATAACTAACTGTCAGTAATTAAATCAAGTGATGAATGGATTCAAGGTACATAATTCATTTCATCTCTCTGTCCCAGATTGTTTTGCTCGTGTACGGCGGTACATAGTGACCAAGATGGGCGATGACTGGATATTCCTGGTTCTACTGGGGCTGACTATGGCTCTGGTTAGCTGGAGTATGGACTATGCCAGCGCCAAGAGCTTGCAAGGTACCACAGGCCAAGGCCATAGAGATTATTAACAGTCAAATCTGCAGTTTGATAACACAAGAGTTTGTAATTATCCCAGTTATACTCCTGTGTGAAATGCACTTTGTTGTTTTTCTGTCTTTCAGCCTATAAGTGGATGCATGGGGAGCTTAAGGGCAATGTGCCACTCCAGTACCTCGCCTGGGTTACCTATCCCATGATCCTTGTCATGTTTGCCTCGCTCTTTTGTCACCTGGTTTCCCCACAGGCCATCGGTAAGCTCTCCATCACCTGTCAGCCTCTCTTATCCTCTCTCAGCACCTGTTTTTTTTCCTTCTTTCCTTTTCTTTGTCTGTTTTCTTGTACGATAGTGGCATTATAACAGCTCTTACTTTATTTACTGCACCCACCATCCTTTACTCTCCTTCTCCATCTTTCATCCATTCATTCCATCTTTTTTTTTTACAGGTTCTGGTATTCCCGAGCTGAAAACCATTTTGAGAGGTGTAGTACTGAAGGAGTATCTGACCCTTAAAGCCTTTGTAGCTAAAGTCGTTGGCCTGACTGCTGGCCTGGGCAGTGGGATGCCAGTGGGCAAAGAGGTAAACAAACCCCCTTTTCATCTCTTTACTATCTGTTTTTTTCTGTATTTATCACCATCCATTGATCCAGCATCGTTATCATCACCCTCTTTCCTCCCTTTTTTCTTTCTCCATCACTATATCTGTTTTTTCTTCAAGCTTGGAGGATGATAAATCATCTTCTGTCATGTTTTTCCTCCCTTCCTCTTCTCACGGGATTGAAGCAAATTATTCCTCAGCAAAGAAGTACATTCATTTCCCCCATTACAGTAGCAGGGCAACTGTCACATCCAGCAATTATACAGTGATGTATCTGTTCTGATACAACATGTCCCAGTTTAGACTCCTTGTTTTACAGATAATAGTCAGTGTCTGTGTATATAACAGTATGTGTCGCTCATCTGTGTCATTACATGTCACCTCCAGGGTCCATTCGTCCACATTGCCAGTATCTGTGCTGCAGTGCTGAGTCGATTCATGTCCATCTTCTCTGGAGTCTATGAGGTAAGCTGAGGCCCTGACCAAAACAGACTACATTACCCATAAGCCTCATCTCCTCGCTGACCACAGTTAATGCACTAATGAAGATGTGGAACGCAGTTTTTCATTGATATCTTGCTTTGTCGTGGTCTTTGGTGTAATTACAGGGTTCCCACAGAACCTTAAAAAAATGTTTTTAGCCATACTAGTGACCAGCCTCAAGGGATGACAATGTCTGTTAGTAGGTAGATATAGCTCAACAACTTTTGGATGGATTTTCTTGAAACTTTGTGCAGATATTCACGGTCTTCAAAATATAAATCCGAATGACTTTGCTGATCGTCTGATTTTTCCTCTGTAGCTCTTGTGCGTTTGAGTGAAATGTCTTTTAAACTGTTGAATGGATTGCCATACAATTTGGTCCACGCATTTATGCCCCCCTCATGATGAATTGTAATAACTTTAATGGACTCCTCAAAAATTTAATTTGTTCAATACTTTGGTTTATAAATACATTTAAAAAAATGATGACATTCCCATCAGCCTCAGCTGTACTTTGTGTTTAGTACTAATTAGGAAATGTTAGCATGCTAACATGCTAATGGTGAACATTAGACCTGCTAAACATCAGCATGTTAGCATTGTTGTTATGAGCATGTTAGCATACTGATGTTAGCATTTAGCACCACTGTGCCCATGTACAGTCTCAAAGAGCTGGCAGAAGACTCTTATTCTTGTTTTGAAAATGATTGGATGATCTTGAAAATATTACATAGACCTATATAGTCCTTCTATTCCAGTAACACTTTTTAAATGATTCTACCATTTTTCTATTACAAATGAGGCCTCTAGTGTTTGAGTTTGCCAAACATGCCCATTTTGAGTCCTTGAAGTTCATTGAAAGGTCCTTGAATCTGATGATGAAGAGAAAGTGGGAACCCTGTGACTGTTGTCCTCTCCCATCTGTTTCTCTCCCGCCCGGCTCACGCCCTCTCCTCCCCTCCCCTCCCTGTTTCTCTTGTGTCTTTGTTTTGGCTCGCCCCCTCGCACGTCGTCTATGTTTGTGTCTCACTGTATTAATAGTGTGATGGTAATGTCTGGCATGTTTATTAACAGTGACCTCCCATATCCCTGTCTCCCTCTTTCCCTGCTCTCTCTATCTCCACCTCCCCTCTGTTTTCTTATTCATCCCTGCTCGTCTGTGACCATTAACCCCAGAATGGCACCCATAACCAGGACCTGTTGGTGTGTGCGTGTGCCGTGGGAGTGGCCACCTGTTTTGCTGCCCCCGTGGGAGGCAAGTCCCGCCCTGCTCTCTCCCCGCTGACTTCAGTCAGCTCTGTCCTCCTGAAATAACATCAGTAACACAAACGGCGAGGTTAAATCTAACCTCAGACCAGTGCCCTGCATTATTAAGTGATTAATCAAACTGAATGAATATTTAAACATGCAGATTAGCCTGTCACTAATACAATAGCAGAGCCAGGATTTTAAAGTTCTGTCTACTTTAAAGGAATTATTTACTTTCTTGAGGAGATTTAGATGAGAAAAAAGATGCCACTCTAAGACATGAGACATGTACCAATCTTTTCATCTAACTCTTGACAGGAAAAAAAAATATATTTCCCAAAATGTCAGACTATTCCCTTGAAACTGACCTCCGACAATTGACCGGCATTAGCAGTGGTGAATTCAAAGTGAATGAATATTTATTGCAGATTAACTGGCCAGCAACATGTGAGCCTTGAATTATACAGTTATTTCTGCTATCAGGCTTTTCCTGCATCCCAACCCCTTTTTGGTAAATCACAGATTAAAAAATATATTCTTTCTAAGAATAATAATGCAACACAGATCATAAAAGACACTCTAACTCAAGGTGTGATTTTAGAAAGATGCATAAATAATCAATGGAAATATTTCCATTAATTTTCAGTCTGCAATCAGTTGCAGGGATCTGTTTCTAAGGACAATGTTACCACTTGGTTTGTTTCCTGATTACTTAATTGCTTACTCTAAGTCTGATTACTCTCACTGGCATGTGCAGCCTGTGCTTTATATTGTCTTGATGTGTTTTTTTCCTCATCTTTATCACTTTTTTTAAAACCACACTCCAGTGAGCATTATTTATTCACTTTATTTCATTGTGCTTCCTCTCTGTCAATTCTCCCCCTGCGGTTCCCCGTCCTGTCCTCTCCACCTTGATCTTTTATTCTCTCTTTCTCCAACTCACTCTCCTGTCTTTCTGTCTACGCTCTCGTTCCTTGTCACCTTCATTTTCCCCCTCCATCATCTCACGCCTTTCATCCCTCATTGTCTCTCTCAACACTTTATTTCCCTCTTGTTATTTCCCCTCTTCCTCTCTGTTTTCTGTGTCAGTAGAACCATTATGGTTACACAGATATTCTGACTGTTGGCTGTGCTGTGGGGGTGGGATGCTGTTTCGGCACTCCACTTGGAGGTACTGTACAACTTACACACTGCCTCATACAACCAAAGTCTACAAAGCATCCTTTAATATACAAACATGAGCCAAAACTGCATTATTTACCTAGTTTTCAATTACCATAGAAAAAACTAGTTAACACTAATTACATATTGTTCCTTCTTAAATATATTTTTTCCCATGCAAGTCTTCTGTTCAGCTGTTTTTGTCTTGTTCACAATAAAGTTTCTGATGTGTCTCTCTGATGTTTATTTTATTGCTTCACATACTGATGTGTGTTTGCTTGTGTTACAGTGTGTGTATTCACTCCCTGTGGTTCTCCTGTTGTGTATAATTACACCCTCAACTTCAAGTGTTTTTGGACTCATTCTGTGTGTTTAACTCATTCCTGTCTCTTCTCTCTTTCCCCCATTCTCTCCCCCCTTGTTTCTCTCCACCTCCTCTACTCCTCCTCGCTCATTTCTCACACTATCCATCTTCATTTTTCCTCTCCTCTTTAATCCTTCCTTTCCCTCTGTCCCCCCCACCCCTCTCTTTCTCTCTCTCTTTTTTCTGTACTCACCACCACCAGGGGTGTTGTTCAGTATTGAGGTCACGTCTACCTACTTTGCGGTGAGGAATTACTGGCGGGGATATTTTGCCGCCACTTTCAGCGCCTTCATATTCAGGGTGCTCTCTGTTTGGAACAAGGATGCTGGTGAGCACGCGCGCGCACACACACACACACACACACACACACACACACACACACACACACACACACACACACACACACACACACACACACACACACACACACACACACACACACACACACACACACACACACACACACACACTTTTGTAAAAGACTGCTAAGCTGGCATTTTATTGAAAGTAGCTGAATATGACAGCTAAGTAATATTTGCTTCTTTAGATAAACCAGAAATATTTCAAGTCATCACCTACATATTTACAATCCACCAGCACCATAGAATTAAATACTCACAACTTACAAATCCCTGCACCCTATCTCTGCCTTTATTTTCTTTCTTACGGTTTATAATAATGTTTTCTGTCTTATATTCAAACAAATTCACAACTCTTACTCAACCAGACAGTCCTCTAATATTCACCTTCCCAAACATCTTACAAGCAAAGGTCAGTTGTCAAATGTCATCATCTTCTCTAGTTTACATTAATATTTTCCAGATATGTAGCAAGATACATGTCACTGAGGGAAATCTTTTAGATTATTGCAATTCAAAATAAGCCCTCAGCTCTTATCAGTGAAAAAGCTCTGATAAACCTACTGAACGCTCAGCACTCGACAGCAGACAGACAAAGTTAGCGACTAGCTGGGGAACAAAGTGGAGTATTTAGCAGCTAAGAGCCAGATGTTTCCCTCAGGAGTTGGTAAAGACCAAACACAGAGCTAAAAGAGAGTGAATAATGGACTTGTATCCGCTGCCCCAGAGTGGCCAGAAAATCATTAATGCAGGTTTAAAACACATTTAAAAATATGTTAACCTCTGTTTTATGATTATATTATTTTCACGTTTCGACATTGTGAATATTGTTTAATTTTATTTAGGTAAAAGTAATTTCTTCCTCTTCTTTCACACCTTAAACAATAACACATGTATGTCCTGTCTTTGATTTTAACTTGTGCAAATAAATGAAACTCAAACTTAAAATACGGAGCACACAAATTTGAGATTGAGCTCACGTTTGGTTGATGTTGATAATTTTTTACCTTTACCTTTTTTTTCTTTTTCTCTCAGTCACAATCACAGCTCTCTTCAAAACTAACTTCCGGATGGATTTCCCCTTTGACCTGCAGGAGCTGCCTGCATTCGCAATAATAGGGTGATTACATGTGTTTGTGTGTGTGTGCAATAATACTGTATGTCTCTTTTTGGATTTACTTTTGAAATAGATATAGAAATATTTGTTCTCATGTTTTAGAATCTCGTGTGGATTCCTGGGGGCGTTCTTCGTCTACCTGAACAGACAGGTGGTTCTCTTCATGCGGAGACCGACAGCGCTCACACGCTTCCTAACCAAACAGTGAGATCCACACACACACACACACACACACACACACACACACACACACACACACACACACACACACACAGGTTTGTGGCACTATCTTTGTGGGGACCCGTCATTGACATAATACATTCCCTATCCCCTTACCCTAACCTTAACCATCACAACTAAATGCCTAACCTTAACCCTTACCCTCACCCTAACCATAACCTAATTCTAACCCTAATCCTACAACCAAGTCTTAACCCTCAAACAGCCCTTTAAAGTTGTGGAGTCCAGCATTTTGGCCCTACAAAGCTGTCAGGACCCCACAAGTATACTGGACTCCCGGTTTTTGGACCCCACGAATATAGTTAAACCGGCCCACACACACACACACACACACACACACACACACAAACACACACGTACATACACACAAACAAACAGGGCCATGCACTCCCTCCTGCTGTAGATTAATGTGACACTCGGCTTTTAAACCCCAGTGATTCTGGTAGCAGACAGTGTTCCCATGAACTGAAACCTTTTTCACATTCAAATCTAATTCCTCTTAACGTATCTCAGCTCCACTCTCCGAACTCATCAGTCTCACCACACTGGCCAGGACAGCAGCAAAGCCTTAACAACCTTTCAGCCAGTTATTCACTCAATGTGGAGATTCACTTATCCTCTGAGACTCAACAGTCAGGGAACATTAGTCTCCACCATTAGAGAAAGGGGAGAAGCAGCGCCAGGAGAGCCGTACAATCAGTGGTGGTAGACACTCGTCCTGAGACCGTTATTTCTGTTACAGGCATCACTTATTTCGCCATGTTGTTGGTGTCGAAGAATACATTTCTGTAAATGACTTTGTTTGTTTGTGTTTGTGTGTATGCCAGTCGACTGATCTATCCCGGTGCAGTGACACTGATCATCTCCACCTTAACGTTTCCACCTGGATTTGGACAGTTTATGGCTGGAGAGGTTAGACTGAATCTATCTCTTACACTCTGTTTTCTTTTTGGTGTGTGTACATTAATATTAATGATATTTTTTTAAAAAGGAGGTCAGCGGGGTCTAGATTGTGTGTTCTTCAGATGTTATGCTGTTTATGGAAGCAAAGAAAGGGTTTAATGACATGAATGTTATGTGCAACTTAAAGGAGAGCTCCAGTGATTTTACACATCAAAATCTGTTTACAGGTCTTGGAGAGTACTACTGCAGATGTAAACAAAATATTATAAACCCTTTCGTGGCTCCAGAGGAAGCTCAAGTGATGCCACTTCAGGCTACATTGGTTAGGGCTGAAAACTATAAGATTGAAAATGAACAAAATCTAGGGATGTGGAGTTAGAAAGAAGTATAACTTGAAATGACTACTATTTCACTAAGTAGTGACTCATTTCACAATTATGTGTTCAGTTGCTCACAAGATTCAAATCTTACAGCTGTTTTTGCTTCCACGGCTGTACCTCTCTTTTTAATTATACATGTATACACTGTGTGCAAAATGATTAGGCATGTTGTATTCCTGAGGATTTATTGTATTGTATTGTAACAAATACATTGCTCTCAGTCAATCAGAAATGTTAATAAACCTCAAATCTGAATATTTAACAAAGGAAAAGTGAGTTTTGGCTTTCTCTGGAGAATATCTAGGTGCAGAATTATTAGGCAATTATTAATGTGCAGAATTATTATGCAACTAAATGAAAAACTAAAATTTTCCCATTCATTTGTTTATTTTAATTTCTTAGAGTAAGAATAAAATCAGTCAATCAATATGTACAAATAAACACTTCTGACAGTTCAAGAATTATTCAGTGACCAATATAGCCACCCTTCTTTTCAATAACTGTCATGAGCCTTCCATCCATGGAATCTGTTAGTTTCTTGATCTGTTGACGATCAACCTTTTGTGCAACAGCAACCACAACATCCCAAATGCTGTTCAAAGAGGTGTATTGTCTTCCCTCACTGTAAATCTCACGTTTAAGAAGGGCCCACAAGTTCTCAATGGGATTTAGTTCAGGAGAGGAAGGGGGCCATGTCATTATTCTGTCATCTTTAAGGCCTTTGCTGGCTAGCCATGCAGTGGAGTACTTGGATGCATGTGATGGAGCATTGTCCTGCATAAAAATCATGGCCTTCTTGAAGGATATAGACTTTTTCCTGTACCACTGCTTGAAGAAAGTATCTTCTAAAAACTGGCAGTAGTTTTGGGAGTTGATTTTAAGTCCATCGTCAACCCGAAAAGGTCTAACTAGCTCATCCTTAATAATAGCAGCCCATACCAGTACCCCACCTCCACTTTGCTGGCGTCTGACTCGAAGTGGAGCTCTGTGTCCATTAGTTATCCAGCCACGGGCCCATCCATCTGGTCCGTCAAGAGTCACTCTCATTTCATCTGTCCATAAAACCTTTGAAAAATCTGTCTTCAGATATTTCTTGGCCCATTCTTGACGTTTCAACTTATAAGTTTTGTTAAGTGGTGGTTGTGTTTCAGCCTTTCTTACCTGGGCCATGTCTCTGAGCACTGAACACCTTGTACTTCTGGACACTCCAGGTAGGCTGCATTTCTGGAATATGGCGGCACTGGAGGTTAATGGGTTCCTAGTAACTTCACGTTTAATTCTTCTCACGTCTCTAGTAGTTAATCTGCGTCTTTTTTTCTCCACACGTTTCTTGCGACCCTGTTGACTATTTGCAACAAAACGTTTGATTGTTCGGTGATCACGCCTCAATATCTTTGCTACTTCAAGAGTGCTGCATCCCTCTGAAAGGCATTTTACAATTTTGGACTTTTCAGAGTCTGTTAAATCTCTTTTTTTGCCCATTTTGTCTGAGGTAAAGAAGCTGCCTAATAATTATGCACACCTTGATATAGGGTGTTGATCACTTAGGCCACACCCTCCCTCATTACACAAATACACATCACATGATAATGCTTAAATCAAATTAGCATTCAAGTTTATATAACTTGGAATTGGAAAATATGCATGAAAATGACAATAAGGTCAAAATACTCACTTGCCTAATAATTTTGCACACAGTGTACAGTATATATTCAAACATTTTATGATTTGTTTGTTTTTTGTTGTCTTTGTGCAGCTATTCAGATTTTTGATAATGTATCTAGAGGGTCATACTGTACGTGTTGTATATTTTTTGTCCGACCAGTTGGCCATGATGTCAACAGGATGTAATAGGTTTTGTGTTTAATATACTTTGTCATTTGTCATGATGGCCATTTGCCTGATGAAGACCTGGTGGAGGCTAAACGTTTTCTAGTTCAATAAAGTTTTGGGAGCTATTTCCTTCATTGAATCTGTCATTCTGCACCAGACCTTACTAAAGGATGTGATGTGCACACAACTGTATTTTTGAAAAAATGTGTTTCTGTGTGTCTGTCCCTTCTGGCAGCTGATGCCCAGAGAGTGCATCAACTCCCTGTTTGATAATTTCACCTGGACCAAAATCTCAGCATCTTCCGCTCCGCCCGGCCTGGGTCGCTCATCTGCATGGCTTCATCCTCATGTCAGCGTCTTTGTCATCCTCCTCCTCTTCTGCATCATGAAGGTATCTTTACCTCTTGTTGTGTACACACACACACACATATATGTATATATATATATATATATATATAAAGCTCTGGGACTGGTCTCGATCTTACCTTGATCCTGTTTTTGTGTTGCAGTTCTGGATGTCAGCAGTTTCCACCACAATGCCCATCCCCTCGGGTGCCTTTATGCCAGTGTTCATATTAGGTAAGAGGATTTTGTAATGGGAGCGCAGTATCTCCTGCTGAGCTTCAGTTAAATTTGTTGATACCAGCGTGCCTTATCTCTCTCCTCAAGGAGCTGCTTTCGGCCGCCTCATTGGGGAGATCATGGCCACTCTTTTCCCAAATGGAATCTTGTTTGATGGGATAGTCTACCGCATCCTGCCCGGAGGTTACGCCGTCATTGGTCAGTCTACTAACCTTGGTGCTGTGATCAGGGTCTTCACTAGGCATTGAGACTTATTGAAGTCTTAGATTTGAGAACATTTTATGAAACAGTGCCTTGTATACATTTCCGTGTGTTGTTGATTTCTTTATTTAAAGGTCCTCCAGTTCAACGTTTCAGTTTAGAAACAGTTTTCACTTGACTTTGTAGCATCTTTGGTCAAAATGAGGCCTCTATATAATAATTACTTAATTAATAAATCAATTGTGTAATTCTGAATGTGACTTTGTAATTTACCCCAAAACATGACATGTGAATTTACACAAATTAAAATTGAATGAATTTTATATCCAACTCAGTGTAACCCTGCTCTGTGTGTTTCACCACAAACGTGAATGGATTTCACCTTATCTGGAGGTCAATAATGCTTTTTGCCCAATATGTGCTGGGACAGCCTCCAGTGCCCACAGGATGAGAACAGGTTAGAAAATAGATGGATGTGATAGAGATGGATATTTGTAATACTTAACACCTTGATTTCTGTCTCCCAAGGACTTGCAACATTGTCAAACTCTCTCTTTAAAAATTCTATTTTACTACATTATAAAAAGTACAGCGTTTCAAGGCCAAATTGGATTTGTATCAGGTGCAGAGGAATCAGATGGAGAAATAATAATCAAGGAATAAAACTTTATTCTTAGCACATATCCTGCCCTCTGCTTTCTACCAGGTGCGGCAGCGATGACAGGAGCTGTCACACACACGGTTTCCACGGCAGTAATCTGCTTCGAGCTGACTGGTCAAATCTCTCACATCCTGCCCATGATGGTGGCGGTCATCCTAGCAAACATGGTGGCCCAGGGTCTGCAGCCCTCTCTCTACGACTCCATCATCCAGGTGAAGAAGCTGCCCTACCTGCCTGAGCTGGCCCTTGGACACATCAGGTAAAGTTAAAGAACTCTTACTTGGTGTGTTTATGTTGCTGTCATTGTAAGACAACAGGTATTTATTGTAGTATATCTGCATACCTAGCAAGTATAACATCTTTGTGGAGGACATCATGGTGCGCAAAGTGAAGTTCCTGTCTTCTCAATCCACCTACCGAGAACTGAACCATCTGCTAGAGACCACAACTCTGAAAACCATCCCCCTGGTCGACTCTAAAGGTAGGGTGACTTACATCATTAAACTGGGCCTGAATGCTTCTATCTTGTGCTATAGATGCTAAGTATTAAAGGAATCGTTCAACATTATTGGAAATATACTTATTTATGGATTCCACTCTCATGTCTGTCTGCTAAATGTGAAGCTATAGCCAGGAGAAGGGTTAGCTTAGTTTAGCATAAAGAGTAACGTTTTGGTTACACTTTACTTGAAGGTATCTACATAAGAGTGACATGACACTGACATGAACGTGTCATAAACATTATAAACAAGTCATAAACGTTTATGACATAACGCTTCTTTTAGTAAGTGTCATTCGGTTTTTGTCATGACAAGTTATGGTTAGGGTTAGAGTTCATGCAGTGTCATGTGTTCATGACAGTGTCGTGTCACTCTTATGTAGATACCTTCAAGTAAAGTGTTACCACATTTTGTTTACCAGCATTGCTAAAGCTCACTATTTAACACGTTAGGGGCTCCAGAAAATCACTTCTCATAGCCAAGAAATAGTCCTACAAATATTAAAAAATGTTCTTTCTTTTTTTACTTCTGTTTTTGTACAGATTTAACAAAAGAGATATAACTTGATATTTAGCTTACAGACATAAGAGTGGTATTGATCTTCTCATCTAACTCCCAGCAAGAAAGCAAATATTCCCAAAATGTAGAACTATTTCTTTAAAGTGCTCATATTATGCTTTTTGGCCTTTTCCCTTTCCTTTATTGTGTTATATATCTTTTTTGTGCACATTATAGGTTTACAAAGTGAAAAAGCCCAAAGTCCACCCAAAGGGAGTTACCATCTCCAACAGAAAGCACTGTTCACAAACTGCTCCAAACAGCTCTATTGTAGTCCAGACTTTACTTCCGTGACGAACATGTGTCACTTTGTAACACGCTATAATGCTCACCTACCTGCTAGAATAGCCCTCATACTCTGCTTCTGACTGGGTAGTAGTCCTTACCTAGGTACTGTGTTTACCATGTAAACCTATTTTGATATACACTCTAAATACAATTATAAACCTAAAAATGAGTATAATATGAGCACTTTAACACTTTTAACACTCTGCAGAATCCATGATTCTTCTGGGATCCATCGAGAGGACGGAGCTTCAAGCCATCTTTGACTGGTGGCTCTCACCAGAGAGGCGAGTCTTTGAAAGAGGTGAGAGCTCACCAGGCCAGGGCTCTAAAGTCAGCTGGGAGTCCTTCACCTTTGTAGACGAGGAGCACGGAGAGGAGAGCGCAGACAAGGTGGGAAAAACAAACCATAAATTAACGTACAGGAAGTAGTTGAGCTTTAAAAAGATTAATCCCATTATCAACCATGTTGTGCCCGCAGAATGCTCCAGTACAGGAAGAATGTAACGGGCCCATCCCAGCCCCCAAACCTCCGGAGCCCTCCACCAACCACACAGGCTCAGGTAGCATGGCATTTCCACTGCACATAAAGCCATCAAATGTAGCTTCCTTTCTCCTCTTACATGTGTTACCATACCATATCCTCAGACAAGCGCAATCTCCCATCTGTCAGGATGGCCCTTCAGAGACTCTTCTCCTCCCCGTCCTTGTCGGTGACTGAAATTCAGGTAAGATCAACCTCAGATACTTGTCATGTTTTCCGCCTAAAGCTCAAAGGAGCAGCGCATCACTAATGTCCAGTTGGCAGCGACAGCTCAGATGGGGGCATCGATCCAACATGTCAGCTTGAGCCAACCTCGCTAACATAATGGGAGGGAAAAGACATGGTGCATGCATAAAGGAGTTGACATGTTGTGTAGTGGCTGATGCCATAAAACCACCAGGGGTCATCTTATCATCATCAGTGTAGCTTTTAAACTGACTGCCCATCCATCTGTCCCTCACTCTTTCTTTCCCCCTCTTTCCTCAGGAGACCATGCCCCCTCCGCTGACGGACACCATGTCCCCAGAGGAGGTACTGTACCTTATCGATTCACCATCCTCACAGCCAACAACGAAATAATCAAACCATCCAAATCGATAAGTAGAAACTCTGTATACTCTGAGTCCATCTCTCTGCCTTGTGATTGGCTTATGCAGATCAAAGCCTGGGAAGAAGAAGAGCTGGATAAACCAGTCGATATGGAGCAGATACGAATAGACCCCTCCCCGTTTCAGCTGGTGGAAAGGACTTCTCTGCACAAGGTGACCACGGCAACACCTGGGTGACGTGTCATTACATGTAAAACTCACGTACAGACACTGATTATGCAATTATAAGTCATGGACAGTTACCATTTTATATTTCCAAGCAGCAGATTGTAAGGAATAGTTTGACATTTTGGGAAATACTCAAATCAGTTTAAACAAGTGTGTGTAAAATCTTCTCTGTGAGTTTTAGAAACCGTTGTGCAAAATTTGGGCATCTGATAAGCCTTTCAACGCATTAATCTGTTACTCCAACTGGATTTCCTGGATTGTATTTCATTGTCTCATTGGAACATCAAACAACACGTCCCGACCAACACCCCCATGTGCTGTTTTTGGTCTGAATCCCCTCTTGGAGGTGCTGATAGGTAGATCTGGCTGTTTAACTGTTTCCCCCTATTTCTAGTCTTTATGCTAAACTAAGCTAACCGTCTCCTGGCTGTTTCATATTTAGCGTACAAACATTACAGTGGTCTTATCTAATATATATTTTTAAAATTTTTAAATTCGGTCCCCCCCCCAACTTATGGAATGCAATTCTTTGCTGGAGTACTCCTTCTAAGGTATTTTTGTTTATGCCCGTACAAGCATAAAGCTTTGAATCCTGAATTGTGCATTTTCTGCTGTGACTCATGCTATGCAGCAGAGCCATATATTTCCTCTTTTACTTGCGGGACACATTGTTTACGAGGAACAGTGCAGCCATGCAAGCAGAACACTGTCATACTACGTACAATACATTTCACACTGACTGGATCATGTCCTCCTCTCTCTCATTACTCAGACCCACACTCTGTTCTCTCTGCTGGGTCTCAGTCATGCCTATGTCACCAGTATTGGAAAGCTGGTGGGTGTCGTGGCACTGAAAGAGGTAAAATCACATTTCTTCTCCATTTTTTTCTTTATCTGCTTGTTTATTCACCCCTCTTGGTGTGATCCTGTAATGCGGCATGACAGCGAGCTGTGATGATCTCATGTTGTGGGCAGTTGTTCTGTCACAGGGTGCATTATGCTTTACGCTCTGATTCATGCAGTTATTCCTCCAGCCGGCCTCAACTTCAACACACATTTCTTTGCTTTATGTGTTTCTCTTTTAACAGTTACAGAAAGCTATAGAGGGCTCCACTCGCAGCGGGGTGAGGCTTCGTCCCCCTCTAGCCAGCTTCAGAGACGCCAGCAGGAAAACCAAGAAGCACCAACCTCCCTCATCCACTCCTTCCTCCCCTACTCGGGACAGAGACCTGTGGGGGGAGGGGAGCAGGAGGGAGGGGGAGCTGGTGATGAAGGAGTCCAAGGGAGCTCCCGGGTGTGACTCTGCTCCCTCCTCCCCCGGCGGCATGGGGAGCACCAGTAGTAGCAGCTCTACCCCCACAAGAGGCGCGGACGGTGCTTCTCAGGAGCAGGCGTCCCCCTCTACTTCCTCCCTTACCTCACCCTCCCCTCATGCCTTCCCTGGGTCACCCACCAGCCCTGTCCTCACATTATCCTCCCTACAGGAGGACGGGGAGAGCGAGGATGAGTCAGATGAGCCCATATAGACTGGGTTCAAGATAAAAGACTTTTAACTTCCTCAGATTTTACTCCTTTTGCCCAGAGACAGAGGTGCTGTCTGGGTGGAGGAGTCGGGCCCACCAGCAGTCCCCGCAGACATTCAGCTCTCCGCGAGCAGGACAAGCTAGTGCACGCAAAGCTCCTGAAACTTGTAGTACAGGATTTCTTTTTCTACTCTTTATGACAGTCTCACTTTTTCACTCTCAAAATCTCAGGTGCCTTCCTGTGTCTTTTGAACTGCAGACGGACAAACATGTTCAGTCCCACATATCACGAATGTTCAATGTCCATATCTTGGAAATGTTGAATGTAGCTGTACATCATATATCGGTGTCTTTTAATTTCATTAGGTACCTTTGATCGAAAATTAACTGAAAGCAATGAATTGTACGATAATGAAATAATATATTGATGAAGACTTAAATACATTAATTTGACCTAGAGATCAAAGAGATCATGCATTTAAAGTTTATTGATTAAGGTTAATTTTTAAATAACTTTATCAGATATTTGCTGTATAGTAAATATTAAAATCATTATTACCAGTCTGTAATTTAAATAAATTAATAAATATTAAAATTTGTCTACTAGCTTATTTTAGTTATCTACAACAATAAAAATGACAATTAGAAGATAAGACTACGTTAAAAATTTGAGCTAAATGCTAAAGTCAGCATGCTAGCATGCTAGTAACATGCAGGTATAATAAAGTTTACTGTGTTAGCATGCTAACATTTGCGAAGTAGCACTAAACATAACGTCCAGCTGAGGCTGATGGGAATGTGAGTTTTGCAACTATCTGCGTTCAGACCATAGTGACTGTAAATATTAATTATTATTAACAGTCTATGGTTCAGACAGACCGGAAAACACAGCTGCCTCATTCATTTGAATGGAGCCAGTCTGGCGACGCAGTGAGCGTACCCCGAAAACACAGGGTCTTTTTGCGAAAAAGTTAAACCTGACCCTAGTTGCTGAGATATTCACAGTCTGGACTGTTGGAAAAAAATGTATCAGTGTTCCAGCGTCAGGCTTGAAAAAGAGAATATCTCTGACCATATAAACATTTTTGTGTTGTGAAGGTCAACAGTGCGTTTCAGTCTCTGATTCTTATGTGAGCTTGAACAAATAAGCAGCTAGTCCCCACAGAGGAGGCTTGTCTCTGAAAGATTTTCATTAATATTCTCCTGGCGTAAAATCCCTGATAATAACTGGAGAGGAATGTGTTTGGAAAAGCACGACAGGCTGGATTGCACTGCTGCCAGTTCCTTGGTGATTGCGGTTTGTATGACTAGCACCAACAAGCTGGCCAGAGACACCGGCTGTCGCAAAACATGTGTTAAGGCTCGAGAGAGAGAAAGTGGTGAACATGTGAGAATCTAATTATTTACACCCTGAAAAAGATATCCACACATAAGCACACAAAATGCCATTTGTTGGTTTGTTTATTTGCTCTTTCTCCACCAGTGGAAAAGAAGAGGAGACAGGAAAAGGAGCTGGAGAGGGTGTAGGAGGTTCTGTCGTGCAGGAAAAAGGAAGAAAAACAGGAAGAAACAGAGTTGAGAGAGGGTGGATCCACGCGGAAGAACCATCATGTGACAACCGTCCAACAAGCATGCATAGGTGTGAGTGTACACACTGGTATCACAAGTCAAACTGCCTCATTTCATACAAATAAATCCAATTCTATACAGACTTTTACAGAAGCCACCCGATGTTTTTTAACAGCATTTTTAGATCATATCTATGTTACATGTCTGATTGCCTCAAATCCCCTTTAGTTGATGCGAAATTATTTCTTTTTTTTCCAGGCAGTGACTCTTCCAAAAAGACAACTTACTGTACACTGACAGACAGACATTCAGACAGACACAAATATACAGACCAGATACAAAGAGAGAGAAGGAGAAAGGCAGAGGATCAGAAGCAGATTTTGAGCGTCATGCCTGCAGAAAAGTTACTGTAACTCTTGGAAGATGGCAGTAGAATTATACAAAAAGAAGAACTCAATTGCCATCCGGTCAGTTAACAAAGATGTGATCAGTAAACCTTAATATCTACATAATATATTTGGCTTCTTGTTAGTTCATTCATTGAGATTTTGATAAACAAAAAAAGCAAAAAATAACCCAAGATACTGCTCCCAGAAGGGGTTGTACCTACATGAAATTATAGACTCCGTACAAGCTGTCACATCACTCCTCCCCACCAAGTAATTGTTCAATAAATAAATGAATATGTGCCACTGTGTAAAGACATTCTGTTTGCAGTTTTGAGCCCTCGTTTTCATGAGTTATAAACAGGGATTCTTGTAGTGAAATACAAATGATGATAGATTTGTTAATAATTGAGAGCTGCCAAACTATCCATCTCTAATCTCTTAACCATGTTTGTTTTTCTTGGTGCAAAGTGCTCAAAACCAGACCGAAACAAGACAGCTTTACAACCATGACAACTATTCTAACTTCTACTGGAAGGGATTTTAACAAGTCAGTAGAAAAATAAACATTGTCCCCAACATTGCATAAAGAAGCAATCAATAAATAAATTCATTCAAGTCAATAAACCGAATGTTTCTTTTGTTCATCTTAAAAGTTTCTCACACAATCATCAAAGTCAGAGGAGAAGGTACTCCCCATCAGAGAAAAACTACTACTACTACTGCTCGTCTTTGTTTCCCCCACTGATGGATTCACCGGATAAAACACTCTAGTTTAAGTGATCGCTCAACACAAACATTCCTCGGTTTTAATTTCAAAACTAAATTCACGCCTAAATTGTAAGCTTGAGAGCGATCCCGAAATAAAGTGGGACTGAGAGGTGTAAAAAAATAAAGAAATCATACTGTACTAGAACAGTTTTGACTGTAAGTGAGAGGCAATTTTTATATACTTAGACTATTTACATCGATACGACAGAGCTGACACTGGTCTGTTGGGATGCCAGTGTTTTGTCTGCCTATTGCTGGTTACAATTTAGATATTTTGTGTGTGTGCGTGTGTGTGTGTGTGTGGGTGTGGTGGAGCCAGCAGTGAATCCATTTTCAACAGCTCCCTCCCAAACATTTGAAAGACTTATCTTTGTTTCTTAAGAAAGCATTTGACTCTTTCCCATGTGGACCGTGAGGAGACATAAAAAATAAAATGTACTTATGTACTGTTGCCTGTCTTCCAGTACATTCAAATAGTGGTTATCATCCTCGTTTTATAGTGACTAGGTCTATGGAGAAAAAAAAAAGCAGCTGAGGGTTTGTGTTGTCAAGTGGCTCGGTTTTGGTTGTCAGAGTGGGAACTGGCTACCGTCAACAGTCCAAAGGCAACCTCTGATCTGTTGGATTGCATCAGTGCAAAAGAGATTCGCTTATACTGCTCTGTCTTCATTTCTCCGTCATGAAACTCACTGCAGGCCCACTGTAGCCCCACCTAGGATACTATGGTTCAGTGCAAAGTCTATACAGTGCTGTATAGTACAGGTACTCCATAGTGCTCTGAAGAAACATGCATACAGAGAGATCGTAGGAAGCCCACTATCTTACAGTACAATCCTTATCTGTGCAGTTTAATGAGTGCAGTCAGCAGGACAGGCCTGTCCCTGGGTTGTGCCTCGGGCATCCTGGTGCCATAACATCATAGAAGAATTTATTTTAGATGGTTAATCTGCATTTCACTGAAATGCTGACATTTTCTGAACCTAATTTTAATTACACGTGTGTGTACAATGTGTTCGATGCAACAGGGAAATGAATTTGATTAAACACTAATATGTTGAGTAACAGCTGTAAACAGATGAGTTCTCCCATAGGAAAACTATTATATCTTATCATACACGTATACATAGATTTGTTCTTTTTTTGCTTTATTACAAAATTATTCTTATTATAATGTGTTATTATGATAGATTTTTCATTTTTATTATTATAAGACAATGACAGGGTCAAATTGTTTGTCTTCATAAAAAGCATGCATGTTTTCTTTCCCTCCCTCTTCATCTCAACGTGGTTTCATTTTCCTGATGAAAATGTCACGTTCAGTTAGTGCTCTTCCTCCTTTTATCCTCCTCCTCTTCAGTTTCTCCATCCTCCTCTCTTCAATTACCTTTGGGATGTAAGGCTTATAAAGAAATAGGTGTCCTTTGTTGATCAGCTTTTGTCTCATTTGAGTCCACCTCCAAATCTGTTTCTCACCATTTTGAAGAATTCATCTCGCAACCAAAAAGTTGTGTTTTTGATACCTGAAAAGGAACCGATTAATAGATATATATTGTATTATTACGCTCATTCCTTGCTGACTCCCAGGTCAGTTTGTAATTAGGAGTCTCTTGACAATCCAGGTACTCAGTTGGTTGCCATGGAAGCGGCTGGCCCCTGCCCCTCCTCCTCTTCCTTCTCTAGCCTCTGAATGAGGCTGGAGGTGACATCGGAGGACTTCCGCTCTGTGATTGGCTCTGCCGGCGGTTGCCCCGGACTACTGCCACCAGAGGCATCCCCTAGTTGCGTGGGCGGAGTCAACGAGGCCAACTCTGGCTCCATGCACATTGTAATCTCTTCCTCCTGATCAGGACAGACGAGACACACAGAAGGTTCAGTCAACGTTACTAATTAAACCACAAAGTATAAGTAAGGGTCCATACAGGTGATTTTGTAGGTTTTATCCCATTAGCTACAAGTATTATATTTACATATATGCCAACTGCCTTCCAAAGGTTTATAGACTGATTTCCCATCTTTCAGACAACCAGCAGAGTGTGAGGATCGACTGGGAAAGACTTCCAAGATATGCTTCAAATGGTTAATCCATCACAGTTGATATTTAGTTGACTATGATGGATATTTAGTGGCCATTATTGTTGGTTTGTTAAATCATATTCCCAAACTGTTCCTTGTTGGTGCGTGCAGGAAGCTTCAGCTTCCACGATGTCTGAGTCAGCTGCTGAAAAGCTTGATGCATTTCCATAAAGTTGGGGGACTCACAAGAAACAAATAAAAAAAAGACACCAATAGACAAACATCGACACTTTTTGTCGTTGTTTTAGGTCCAGACGACCTTTAGGCCAAAGTGTGATTTATGGTTCTGCATTGAATCTACGCCGTAGGTACGCATATATACAAAACCTACGTCAAACCCTTTGCTGTAGCCTGACATGCACCTCCCCAGAAATATAACTTCACATTGTGGCGATGCAGACCACAACATCTAATCCCCGTCACTCTCTCGCTCAACCACACACTCCCCACGCACACATACTGGCTCTGTTATTCTCTCGATACCAAAATATTGTCCCATTGCCTACAGATTCTGCATTCATATGCACATATCTGTTTATAGAGATTACAATTGAGGCAACAGAGGCCTGAGATATTCTGATTTTTAGTCCCTAGTACGGGTCAAGTTCCAAAACCTCTACAATACCAATAATGCATATCATAAGCATGTTTCATTAGACCCTCCCTGCATCATAAATGCCCACTTCTATCAAACCCAACATCCCTCGTTTGTAACACAGGCTTTCTGTTAACATCACCAGGTTATTTCTGTACTTTGGAAAGCTTCCTCCAGAGCCACAAAAGACATTATCTGTCCAACTGTTTTAACATGCTGAGTAGATGTCCCTTTAAAGTTCCCTGCAAGAACACACTAATTAAACAGGGTTTTCAAACCAATCCCTGTTGTTACGCGAGGTATGGTGACACTTAATACTGCTGCAACTAATTATTGTTTTTACATTATGGATTAATCTAGTATTTTCTTTAATTATGTGATTGTTTAGCCTATTAACTGTGTGACAAATGCCTACCACAATTTTTATAAGGCCCAAAACCCAGTGATATTAACTTTACAAAGATATAAACAGAAAAGCAGCAAATCCTCACATTTGACAAGCTGAAAACAGAGATTGACTAATCAATTAATCAACAAATCATTTAAGGTTCTTAACACGCAGGCCTTAATCGAAACAAACCCATATCCATGTCTAGATTGGAAATAAATCTGTAAAACGTATAGAATCATTTGAAAATTGATGAATATAAATGATGCATGATATGCATGATTGTGTAAAAGGTCTTTTACAGGGTCTTGGCACTTCACAGATCAAATATTAACTGCTGAGGATGTAATTTTATGTAATCTAACCCTACGTTCACCTCACCTTGACCTCCTCCTCCTCCTCCTCCTCCTCCTCCTGCTGCTCCAGTAGTGGGGAGTGTTCTGTTCCCATGTCATCTCCAGAAGGAACACAGAGGCTCGGCTCCACCATCGCCGCAACACCCATGTAGCCTCCAGCGTCCGTCTGATAGGCCTCCATCTGCCCCGTGTTCCACAGATCGACCAATGGTGGGTGAACGGGATGGACCAGGCTGTGGATGGTGCTGTTGGGCGTCGCTTGCAAAGAGTGGTTGGCACTGTGCAGCCTTTGCTCCAGCGACTAGAAAACAGAGTGAGGAGGAAGAGTTAGAGGCAGAGCTGTGATCTGAGTCTACCCATGACAAACTATCAAGTCAGAGGTGACATAGCATCAATCAGTTTGACAAAATACACAAAGCCAGCAGCCAAGAAGAAGGCAATACAGCAAACTGTTTGCAGTATTCCTCTGTCTGACTATGCTGGTGATCAATACTGCTTTTCTTTGTGCACGGACATTTAGGCTTATCATTTCATTTTGGCTCCAACTTGCAATTTGAAGCAAGAACTAGTGTTTTTAAATAGTTGTGCTGATATTATGATATCCAGAATAATTTACTCTGGATATCAATTTCTGGAAAGCAATGCTCCATTTAAACCAAAGTCAGTATTAATTCACTTTATTCTCTATACTGTATATGTTGAATTGGTGACAAACATTCCCTATAATTATTATCAAATGACATTATCCTTTCTAGGAATATTATTACTAATTTAGAGTAACATCAGTTCCTTTCTAGGAAATTACAAGAAACTATGGACCTATAAAATAAGGTGTTTTATCAGCCAAAATGTAAAAGTAATTTTACAAATAACTTTTTTAAAGAAAAGAATGAAAAACAAAAAAAGATTATTCTGTCAAACTATTATTCCCAAGGTCAAGAATGAACTTTCCCACTCAACACGAAAACCAATGATGTGTCTGATTTCTACGTCTATCTAGTTGTTTTAAAAAAACAAAAAACAGAGTGACTTAGACATGCGACAGTAAACATGCTCACATACTAAATCTCTCTCTCTCTCACATGGGCTACACCCCTATGTCACACCCACAGAAGTGAGACTCCACCTGTTGTTGCTGATACTGCAGGAGCTGCTGTTGCTGGTATTGCTGGATCTGATGGATCTGCTGCAGCTGTTGTAGTTGATTCTGCTGCTGGAGAGTGTACTGCTGCTGCTGTTGCTGCGATAGAAAGTGAGCTGCTGCCTGCCCATCATACCCATCAGTCCCCATAACATAGGAGCCAGCAGGGGGAGACGCCACGCCAGAGGGATCGTTGCTGATCGGCTCCCAGGCATCAGAGGAGGAGAGGCAGTAGTGGCCCTGGGAGACGTATGTGTGAGGCCACACCTCTGCTGAGGAGTGGTGCAATATCTGATCTGGAAAAAATGGGAGGGGGAAATTAGAGGTAATGGTAGAAGTGTTGGTAACAGGAAGATGCTATGATAGAGTTTTTGTCACATTTTAGTAGCAAAATGCACAACAGATTGAATCAACCTGATAATATGATCTTTATAATATCATCCCAAACACTGGTAAAACATCAGCATTTTATTTCACCTTAAGTTGCTAAATAACCCCGCCTCTAATGACCAGCAAATTAACCGTTAATTGTGTTTTGGGTAATCTGGTTTCAGCTGTTATCATACAATTAAGAAGAGTTGGAAGCACAGCAGACCAAATCAGTTTCGGCTTTTATCTGGCTGGTCAGAATAAGGAGGTTTGTCTGGAACTTAAATTAAAAAAACTCACTGCAGAAAAAAATTTCCACATTGGCTGAATAAGTGTGACCATGACAGAAGCTCTCCTAGATAAATAACAAAATATCCCAAATCATTATTTATACAGATGCTGTGTCTTGGTTTTACCTTCCAACAGTCCATGTTGGAAAATGTGAAATTAATAATGAGCTTCCCCTCCAGCCTGGAGAGAGAGGATGGAACAGTATGTTCTCATTACTGAGCAACATGACACATCCTATACTGCAAGGTGCTTTTCTGCACCTACACAAACACTCATATTTGACACAGCTGTTTAATGCTGCCTGGATTCAACTACCCCAACCAGCTACAACATAAAATCCTACATGCACAGTACTTTAGCAGCAATAATAGTATAATTACACTGACAGGGTTTTTTTTTCTGCTGCACGATGAGTATTTTGAACTTTAAGTATATTTTGCTGATAATACTACTTTAATATTACTTTTGATGGAGTATTTTTGTTTACAATTACTTAAGTAACATATCTTAATATTTCCTGCACAACTTGCTGTATGATAATTTTCTTATAGTATGTTGTTAATCCTTTATAAAATACCATTTAGCTTACACACAGAGATTGCTCTGCAACACAGACTACTTTGAAAACTTAGCTGCAGTCATATTTGTAGTTCTTTGTAGTCCTTTACCTTGACTGGTGATGCTCTCCTGGTTGATCTCGCTCAGATGAGCCACACTGCCCTGGTTTGAGCCCGACCGGCTATCGCCATCCATCGATCCCCAAGCCATGAGTGTGGCCTCTGAGATTGCAAACTGCTGCAGGATACCTGAGGACAAGCCAGGATCATTGTGAGGACCTGCATTATATTTCATTAGCTGAATAACTGGCATAAATCCCACAAAATGAGGTGAAGAGCACATAAGATGACAGTAAACAGGCCTGCCCTTGTGTGTGTGTGTGTGTGTGTGTGTGTGTGTGTGTGTGTGTGTGTGTGTACGTTTGTTTGTGTGTGTTTCCAACCTGCAGTGAAACGAGCCTCCTTCTCTCCGTCACTAAGGTCACTGTAGGCGTCGCTTTCCAGCCGCCGCTCCTTTTCCCGCTCCTGGGTAGTGATGCGGGGCAGGGGGATGCCCCCTGGACCCACCGTACTCATGCCCCAGTTTTGCCATTCAATCATGTGAGCAACACGACCCTGGGCCATGGCTGTGGGCTTGGTCACTCTCTCCTTCATAGTGCGGCTCACACCTGGTGGTGGAGAAGACATGAGACAGTGGAGGGAGCGGAGGGAGCGGAGGGAACGGAGGGAGAGGGAGGGAGCAGATGGAGGGAGGATGAGGATCGCAAGTGAGTGAAAAGAAAGTGAAGAAGTGAAAGAAAATAGAAGTAAAAGATGAGAGGTTGATGCAGGGGTGATGAGAGGAGTTGAGGGATACAGCATTTGTGGGTAGATAGAGAAGGAAGTAAAGCAGCAGGTTTGTTGTTTGGAGATAAAGTGGTGGATGGATGGAAAAACAGAAAGAAAGAGGAGAGAGACATACATAAGATAGACATGTTATCATCAAGGGTGTAATTGTTGTTTGGTCATGGATGCTGTGATGGCTTATGAAACTATGGATATCCAGTAGGGTTAGACTAAACTGGTGTGGGAGGATATAATTGGACAGTCAGTGTTGTTCTCCTCAAATATGATGCTGTTCATTAAATTAGGCTACATCTTTACTGTATGATTAATAATTACCATATAGGCTGACCAGAAGTGGTTAAAGTATATAATATGTATGATTATAGTTTTGTCCCATTTTATATATATTTTTCGATGATAAGAATATGAATAAACTAATACCTCTGAGATGTGTGGGGCACAGAAATGGTCAATTTAAAAAAAAAAAAAAATATATATATATATATATATATATATATATATTGGCAGCTTTAGAAACACATTGTCAGTCCAATCCTACTATTTAAATGTCTGTAGTTTAATTACTGTCGTCATGAACATGGATTACGAAAATAGCTAAATGGTGAAGAGTTGCGGAGGTGACTTTGTGTTTAATGAGACTAAGCCATCGCCCGTATGGGCTACAAGAAGGAGAGGAGGGAATGTCTTGTCTGACAAAGGTGCATCATGGGATGGAATAAGCTAATCGGGGTGAGGTGGCTGTGTGGCATGAGTAATGAGAGGTTGGCTTGTTGACATGATAGCTTTCACACCTCTGCTAAGCTGTGCTGGGTAAGCAGAAACCTGTTCTCTTTCTCCTCACTGTCAGTCTTAGAACTGGACTCATACACACACTGCAGAACAGACATCTTTTGAAGAAGAAATAAATGTAGCCTACTGCTACCACACTGACACCAGCTGAAATCTGCATAATGGCTGTGCTCCATATTTCATGTGACCAACACATGATGACACGTACTGTAAATCCCTGGTTGTTTGATTCTCTCTGATGGTGGCGCATGGAGATGAGATTTATGAATAAATTAGAGGAATAAATGACAGGACAAATCTGTACCACACCACATAGTGCAGCAGCTGCACTTCACTTCACTGTACTGTAAGACATCGCACTGCACTCAAATAAACTGCACTCCACACAAAAGCTGAATTAAACCAAAATCACTGCACTGGACTGCACTGAACTCTGTTTCACACAGCACTTTACATGGTTCAAAACATCCATACTAATACTTGACAACACAGTTTCACAACCACTTAACATAAAAAAACTACACTTTCCACTCACTACTCACCTTTTCTTAGAGCAACAAGCTGTATGATGATGCACTGTTTGTGTGTGTGTGTGTGTGTGTGTGTGTGTGTGTGTGTTGTGTTTCAGGCTGAATTCATTCCATCAATGACTCAGGAGGAGCCATTGAAGAGTGTTATATCAGTGTGGAGAGGAAGTGATACAGGGAAACCCGTTTCGGGTACCATGTTGACTCCAGCGCCCACTGAGGGCCGAGCCAACATGGGGTCGGTTTACCAGTTACAGCACAGACACACACCTGACACACCTGACAGAGAAGCATTAGCCAGAGCCCCGATGCCGTAGGCATTTGAGTTCCTCTTGAGCTTTGGCAGAATTGACGTGGTGTCTTCCATAGACAGCTAGAGGGAGAGAAGAGACAGGGATGGAGGAGGGGAAAAAAGCGTGGAGAAAAGGATAGTATGGGAAGTGTGACAGGGCGCACAAAGACATCACGTGTGTGTTCGAGAGGGGTGAGTGGAGAGAAGTGATGGAGATGTTGGGTTAATACAAAAGATAAAATCTGCATTACCCAAATCCTGACTCCAAGTTAACTGTGTACTCTTTTATTCTGCACCAATAAGCCATTCTGATTGTGCTCACTACCGTGCACCACTACGATAACCCAAAAGAGATCGACTGTAAGGCAGAGGTGAAGGGGGGGTGTGAGGGGGAAAGAGATGGCTGAAGGGTGAGTTAAATTAAAACAGGTGAAAGAAACAAATAGATAGTGGACGAAAAGTAGTAGACTGAAGGAATGGGGTCACAACACTTACATTGATTCCTTCCCATGAAAATTCTGAACGTCCATGCTGAGGAAGAGAAATAGGAGGAGGAGAGAGGGATAGGTAAAGAAGAAGCGGGAAAGAGTAAGAGAGTGAAAGGACAGAGAGAACATTGACGTGCATGGGAGGGGAAATGGGAGAAAACAAAGAAAGGAGGGACAGGGGGGGGGGGGGGGGTGCACATTGGACATGCAGAGGAAGATAAATTAAGAGAAGGGAGAGGGGAAGAAGAGAGATAGATAGACAGGATTTTCCAGGGACGAGGAAGGCAAGAGTCAAGGACCAGAATGACAGGGAGAAGGAAGGGGATTAAACAGGGATCAGTATCTTTGCTTAGTGATGTATAGCAGAGTGAATATGCTACGGATGAATGAGTCTCCTCTCTGGTTACATGTGCTGCCAAAAACATGTAAAAATCAAGAGGGAAATTGTGTGTGAGTGAGAGAGATGTCAGTGCTGTGTTGAATGGTATCTGATGCTGCAGATAGACAGGGGACTGAGGCTATCAGGAGGAAGGGAAGAGTGTGTGTGTGTGTGTGTGTGTGTGTGTGTGTGTGTGTGTGTGTGTGTTTGTGTGTGTGTGTGTGTGTGTGTGTGTGTGTGTGTGTGTGTGTGTGTGTGAGGGCAGATGCTGGGGACAAAGCTGCCACAGCATTCCTCTCTATCTGACACTAACTAGACCAGTGGGTTAATGGCTGTGCTGAAATGTTTCCACCTTCCTGTCGATCTGCACAGACATTTGAGGATGAGCAGAAATAAATGAGTAAATAAACAAAACTGACTACTGGTCCCCAACATTTATCACACATAGCCTATATCCCCTCCAATTGTATTTTTCTTAGTTGTGTCTCAATTTCTTTATATATTTTAACCCTGCAATGTAAACAGCAGTGGTGGAAGAAGTACTCAGAACCTTTACTTAAAGAAATAATATGACATTTTGGGAGATACACTTGGATGACAGCACTCTCATGTTTGTACGCTATACTGTATATGAAGCTGGATGAGTAGAAAGCAACATGCACACCAATTTCTAGGCAAGCAGCAAAGACTCCAGGAAGTTTCTGCACACTGCCAAGAAAAAGTCTGGGATAAAAAAACCCTGTTTTTCAGTTTTTGAACAGATAAAACAAACAAGATTTAGTGTGTTAATTAGTGAGCGTTAGAGGTGCTCTTAGGCAGATAATGTTATCTTTGGACAAAGCCAGGCTAGCTGTCTTCGTGCTAACCTAAGTTAACCAGCTGCTCGCTGTAGCTTCATGTGTACTGTACAGACATGAGGTATGTGGTATCATGCTTCTCATTTCATTCTCTGTGAGAAAGTGATGTGAATAAGTGTATTTCCCAACATGTCAAACTATTTGAGTTTAAACATTGGTTTTGGCCTTCCTGACTTCATTCCTTCCCTCCCTACAATAGTACCAGTGTATACAAATTGTACTTAAGGACTATACTTAAGAAGTAATTTAATGCTGAATGACATAATGAGGGAGTGACTACCAGGGTGGTGATCACAATTTCATCAGCTGCATGCAGCATGTATCCAGATAGCTCATGTTAATCGAAATCAGCGTCTTCCCGTTCTTTTCTTCTCTCTTTCTTTTGCTTGTAATTCTATGTGTGTGTGTGTGTGTGAGTGGTCGTTTTTTTTTTGCTCTCCGTAGGACCGAAGGGGCATTCTGGGACAATATGCATAAATAAATGATGGAATCAGTCCACAGTGCATTTAATGGTCCCCTCTCCTGTGCCCTGTCTCAGAGGGAGGGCACAGGATCTGTAAAGCAACAGGAGAGGATAGGTAAAAGCAGATAGTAATGGTGTGTAAGAAATTGGCAAAAGAGAGAGTGAGGTCACTGCTGTTTTGCATTGAACCAGCACTAAGCAGTGACTCTGTCAGATGGACATCAAGCAACAGACGCCATAGCAACAGCAATGAGCCAACCGAACCAGCGATTGTTTTCCAGCTACGCCACCCCCATCTCATGGGCGGGGGAGGTGTAGTGGAAGTTAAGCAACTAACACATAATGTGTGTGCTACTTTACTAATCTACTATAGCAGAAGCACTGGAACCCTGAGTTACAGAGAGCTAGTGTGGTGAGCTGCTGCAGCTCATCATGTAGCTGCCTGTGAAACTGTTTTTTTTAAATCAGCAGCCATGTTGGTTCCTCAGGTGGAGTGGCAACAGTCCACTGTCAGAGGAAATTAAGAGGGGTGAGCCAGAGGGACTGCTGAAGACTTACCTGCTCCCCATCCTTCTGGACTGGCACTCCATCTCCTGCTGAGAGCAAGGTAAAGACAGAGAGAGAGAGAGAGAGAGAGAGAGAGAGAGAGAGAGAGAGAGAGAGAGAGAGAGAGAGAGAGAGAGAGAGAGAGAGAGAGAAAAGAGAAAAGAGGGAAGAGGAACATTAATGTAACTCAATTCTCAATCAAATAACAAATTAGCCTTGTCTCCACAGAATATTCACTAACCTATCATTCATTAAGCTTTGGCTAAAGTTCAATAGGGAAGATATTTTCTCTCATGTTCTGCCTTTATTCCTTTATTATATTTTTTTTAAATACTCCCCACTTAAAGAACAGTACACACACAACCTAAATATCGCTCCCCTTAACAATGATTTATACTAAGCCAGCGCCATAGAATGTCTGAGTCATAATATGAATAAAAGATAAATATATCAACAACTATAAACACACTCTAAAAACATAAAACATGAAACAAAAATCATAAAATCAAAACGATAGCTTAATACCGTTTTCATCAACTGGATTAGGTTTTTCAATGAAATCTAGCAGGTTACCCCAACATTTTTAAAACTCATATTTCTTAATTTCTACTTATTTTTTTCACAAGGAACACAGGATAACAACTCATTAAACCACACTGATATAGATGGGGGTTAGTTTCTTTCCAATAAATCGTTACTGCTATTGCTAAAAGAGTTTTGGTATTATTAGTAAAGGTAAAGGCTTTGAAGTATCTGTAATATTTTGTAAGTATATGTGTGGTCAAGGTTTCTGCAACATGTTTTCCCAAAGGAAAACAAATGAATACAGTTCCAAACATATGCATAAGATTTCCCACTTCTAATTTACATCTGGGACGTACGTGAGAGCATTAGAGGCTCTCTGGTGTCAAATATACTATATGAACCAAATTAAATTGCAATTGCTTGTATTTAATGTTGTACAAAACGTTTGACTGGTAACACGTACTGTTTTCCCGCAGTCCTCACTTCCTTCAAATTTTATACGTTCGGTAAATTCTTCCTGGCGAATAATCCGATTGGTGTAAATATTAGAGATCAGTCCCTTTCAGCCCCTTTAACTCTGATTTACTAACATCACCAACCCATCGCCTCCCCATCACCACCATGACCTCCAGGATGTTCAACTGAGAGTTCCCATCAACCACCTCCAAAGTCTAGAGTCTAGACACTTAGGACCATATAGGCCTACGCTTTCTTTACCAATGGAGTCTAATTGCCAAAGTCTTTCTCTTTTTAATAAACTTCCTCTAAATGTAAATGACAGCTGCATTTCAGTTATTAATGCACTATGAAGAGTCAGTGGGAGATCATACACAAAGCCATCCACCCAGCACACTGCAGATGGGAGTCATCTGAAATAGACGCTCTCTGTTGGATAAATGAACGTTTTTATCCCTCCTCTTTCCTGGCTGTCCAAATCCTAATTAAAAAAATAGTTTAATTAGAGAGACTGTACTGGTAATAGAGTTTAAACACAGCGTCAGTCTCTAGGTGCCTGCTCTCTGTATCAGAGGGTCTGTGTGTACAACTCTCAGAGGGCCTCACTCCTGTATCAGTGTGTCTGTGTGTGTGTGTGTGTGTGTGTGTGTGTGTGTGTGTGTGTGTGTGTGTGTGTGTGTGTGTGTGTGTGTGTGTGTGTGTGTGTGTGTGCGTTGCTGAGCCAATCACGTTTTTCACAGCTGCATTTGGCAATCATGAGTGATTCCTCAGCAGCTCTGAGAAAACAGAGAGTTGTTGGCTCTCTGAATGTCCAGTGATGTCTGTGACCCACTGACCCAGTGATTCAGAAACATCAGCTCCACTCTGTCTCTGTTGGACTCTCAGATATTACCCTTCCCTCTGAACTCCATCCAGTCGCATCAGATCACTGCAAGGGCAGGAGACGAGGGACAGACTTCATTCCAGAAATTGACCCTCTTTACTCGCACAGGGAAGGGTGTGCCAACTATGAATCAGGACCACCTTGCTTCATTTGTACAGTTAATACAGTACTCAAACCTGGGGTCTTCTCATTCCAGTGGTCCTCTGTTGTAAAGATTGTACAAGTATCATTATAAACTATCTCTAATATATATGAGTAGATACTTCCAGGAGTGATCAAGTGTTTTGTTTCCCCGTTTAGTTCAACCTAGTTTCCCTCAACCCACTTTGTGTATTCCTGCTATAGTTAGTGTTCCTTGTGTTTCCCATAATACCTCTGGACATACACAGAAGGTACAGAAGTTCCTGTATATGAATAAATAGCTTTTTGGTTGTACGTTACCAGGGTAAATAGACCTTAAAGGGACACTTCCCCAATTGTATGTGTCAAAGTAAATTTCCTAGTCACGGGGTGTCCTGCACAGCCTTTAAAACAGTGGTTCCCAACCTTTTTTCCTTGGCGCCCCCTCCTACTTATGTCTAAGAAAAGCTGAGCCCCCCCTCCGAAACCGAAGTTGAGGTAACTTTCCCTTACTTTCTTTTTTGATACAGAGGAGTTATCAACACTTATACGTTTCTCTGACATGTTTCGCTCATAAAATAGTGATGCTGTGGCGGCAGGAAAAACGAGGATGATAGCAGCTAGCAGCTGACCTGATGACAGCAAGGGTCCCAGGTTAAGAGGTCCCGGAGGTTTGGCTTACTAAGTAGCCTGCCTACAAGTTTAAGCGAGAACAAAAATACATAGTTTTATACAGACTTTTGTATACATTATATATTCTAGTGTATTATCATAATTTGTTTAACTTGTGCAAATATTTTTTTTTTTACCTCAACCTCAAACCAGATAAAGACTTGCGCCCCCCCTGTGATCTTTGCCACCCCCCTTAGGGGTCCCCGGACCCCAGGTTGAGAACCACTGCTTTAAAACATCACTCGGCTAGCTTTGCTTGGAAACTACAGTACACATTTTTAACCCAAAACTGCCGGCCGGCGTGGGGTTTAACGGTTTAACACATATCCTGCCCCAGTCCCAATAAGGCAAGGCAAGGCAGCTTTATTTGTATAGCACATTTCAGCAACAAGGCAATTCAAAGTGTTTTACATAAAACAGTTAAAAATATAAAAACAGATACAATAGGAAAATAAAAGTTACAGTGCAGTATAAGAAATTAACAATTATTTAAAGTACAACTACACTGCCAATTGTTGTTTGCCATTTGTTGTTGCCAAAAACTGTAGAAATGAAGAAACTACTTTGCATCAGAACTTCATCAGTCAGACTCTGCATCAGAGAGAGTGGACACATTTATATTCAAGCGCTATTTTTGCTATTAAAAATGAACTCTATGTGACCTCAGAAGGATTATTCAGGCGTGTTTGATTTTTGGCACTGTGGAGTGCGGTGTGAAGTGGTTACTTATGGGCTGATAACAGTTAGACAGAGAGATGTCTCATTTTCTGCCTGGGTGGGAGAGAGTGTCCCATATTTCTTTCCCATTTGGGTTAAAAATCTGCCCTGCAAACACAACTGAATATATATGCACACCCGCATACATTGGGCCTACAACATACAGTATAATACACAGGGACACAGAGAATGCCACTCCCTCTCTTCCTCTGTCTCTCTCCCCTCTGCATCCTTCAACCTTCTTTGGGCAATTAGTAGATTAGTCGTCACCCCCCTCCCCCCCCCTAACATGAATCACAATATGGCTCAAGAGTTTCTGGACTGCAGCAGTACAAACTACCACTAGGAAGCCCTCCAGCCTTTATACAGCAATGGACCAGAAAATTGTGTCTACCTTTGTAGCTGTATAATAGTGTCTGTGCCTCATATGAGATTACATCAAATCATGTGCTATTTTTGAAGTGAGCCACAAGGGTTTGGATGTCTATATCATGCTGTGATTAGTCAGAGTTGTTTATAGTTCTCGGAATATCTCTATAGATGATGGGTCAGTAGTCATTATCAAGGATCTCAGTGAGCCATGGCATGCTCTGTATTTCTGCACCCGGGTAGGTGATGCTCTGAAGCTCGCAGCAGCACAGTAAACAAATGTGTAATTCTGCTCCTGAGAAGGCAGGCAGGATCCCTCCTTGACAAAACAGCAACAACAAAAGGGCACATGACAGTGCTCTGAGCCAGCTTTTCTTCCCCTGGCGCTCTCCCTCCTCCACCACACAAACAGTGGTGCGGCGCTCGATACCCTCCTGCGGTCATAGGGGAGCCGGGCTTAGCTCAACCGAGGAGAAGGAGCAAGAAGGAGTGAGGTAGGGCTGGGAGATGGAGGAGAAAAAAAGAGGAAGCAGCGCGGCCGTGCGTAACGAACAACCAGAGATCTGCAGCGGCTGCACTGTCAACTTCAGCTCTGACTGTAGTCGCTTGATGGCTCATGCTGAAGTGGGAAGCATTTGAGTGTCATCTGTCTTTTTGTACTCCCAGTGCCCTGCAGCAATAACGCCAAAGAACCAGGGAGGGCTTGGTGCTTGTTTACCATGACAGCTGCAGTAAGCTGGTTGCTACAATGGGGCACCTGCTTGGATAGCAACCCTCTTGCAGCAATATGTGCAGATGTCGGGTTACTAAGCTCCAGAGTTCAGCAGGAACACAGCTGAGAACCAGAGCCCAGGTGATTGCATGAGTTTGGTCGAGGAAAATTGAGCTAAGTGTGTTTCTGGACATAATCCACACACACGCAGGGGTTCTGACATATACTTACAGGCACTCGAGCACAGCATGAGTTACTACCATTAACTTGGTGAAATGGCATTCTCAATCTACATGTCCCTGCCATTGGCAGGCCTGACACGCCTCATTAATCTGTTTAGGCATGAATGTGGCTGCCATCCTGTGCAGATCTCCATCACTGATACAGGGTAAATAGGTTACAGCAGTCATTGTTGCACTGACTGTCGTATCGAAAAATCTACAGCATGTAGTATCTTGGCACAAGCAGCTGCAGCCCAGCATCATCAACCTGATAACTTCCATAAACATCCTAATGGCCTGCTATATATACAATGCATATTTAGACCTAAAATGGAAAAATCTGATTCTGTTTAGATGAAGGGAGGAAAACCTGCAGAGGACGGAGAAGAAAGTCAACCACCTTCTATGCAGGAAATCTTTATTTTCTCGCTCCAAAGGATTCTTCCTGTCTTTGTAAAGATGGCCTTTTTCTTTATCAGCACTGAAGTACTTAGTAGCTGCAGATAACAATGAGACAACCAGTACTGGTCCCCCCCCCCCCCCCCACACACACACACACACACACACACACACACACACACACACACACACACACTCTTTTCTTTCTCTCTTTCATGGCATTATGTTTCAATTTCATAACACACTCTGTGGCTGAGTTATATTGTTTACAGAAACGCCTGCCATCATGTGCCCACACACACTCCTCTTATTTCTGATCTGCCACTTACATGTACAGGCTGAAAATGATACAAGGGTGAGCACACATACACACACATATACATTTTAATCAATTCTCCTCCCATAATGATGCAGACTTGTAACCTGGAATCCAGCAACAAGGCAAGCCATAATAGCACACAGTTGAGAATATGACAAAAAGGCACTCACATAAATCTGGAGGTAAAGACCGTATACTATATATGCTACGTTGGAGACCTTGGATGTATACACACACATATGCTGACACACACCCATGCAGGTAAGGGTCATCAGGTCCCCTCTTGTCTCTGAGGCACTACATCACTGAGTCATTCACCTTGAATGTGTTCATGTGTACAAGGCTTTTCCAACCTGGACAGAAGCCAATCAATCAGCTTCAGTCTGCCAGATTTGCCAGTTTACAGGCAGACTGCAAACTGGCAAATGCAGGACATGGTATCAGTTGTTGGCCGACAGTGTGTAAAGGCATGGTGTTAGAGGGGGTGTTTGGTTTTCAATTTAATGGCAGGGAATCCCTCTGTAATGCACTGGCAAAAACAGTGTGATGAGACAAAGTGGTGAAGCAACAGTGGTGCCTATATTATATTCACACCCACACATACGTGCATTTAAATATAGCAGCAAAAGGCGGATATAAACTTGAGGTCATCGAAAGGTCCATGCAAGAACACATACATACACGTGAACATGCAAACACACATACATACACTTAAGTTGGGTACTGTGAAAATAGCTACATGATACCAAAATTATCATTTTTTTTCAATATCTTGAGAAACAAAAACATGATTTTCTACAAATTAACATTATTTTTCTGCAAATCCCTTTTCATTTAACAAAAGAACTCAAAGTTCTCAAATGTTAAATGTAATTTTAATGTTGTCTAAACACAGGCATCACAAACAGGTGAGAGTTGTCATAATGTCCCACATTCATATCTATAATTTCACCACTGCAGCCTGACCCATAGCAGTTATCGTCACACTGCACACAATGCCCTACATTATCCCATGATTAATGATTCCGGCACTCACAGTTATAGTGTGGCCTGGTAACTGGATACAGAAAAATGCTTCTGATGTGTAGCTTTTAGCACAATTATGGATAATAGCATTATCAACATTACATCTACAAATGTGATCAACATCATGGTGCTGTAACACAATTACTAACACTATGTTTGGCAGCGGTGAAAATTTGCTCTTAATGAAGCACATAAGCTGTGCACTGCACACACAAGCTGAGTCACTGACAAAAATACAGTCTGTAGTTATTTTGCAGTAGATCTCACTGCCTTTTCCTTGCTGATGAGCTGAAGAAGAATGTGCCCCTCCCATCGCTTCTCAAGGCCTTTTGCTCTCTGAAGGCGTGATGGATGCAGACATCTCACCGACTGTACATCACTGTGTGTCTTCACCTGAACTGGTTATAGTGGTGGTGAGGGGCAGCTGGGCTAAAGCAGATGTTAAAAGGGCCCGTTTAAAACATAATCCAAAATGATTAAGGAATTTATTTTCAGTAGATTCTTTGTAGACTGAACCTTTTATTGGCAAAGAAACAGTTGAAAGTGTTGAAGGTGAAAGTAAACTAACCCCAACCTTGGTATTTATGTCAGCCCTTAATTTTCCAACTCGGTCTGTATTAACAGCCGCAAACACACCTACAGTATGAACAACTATCCTCACTGTCTGCATTATTTTAGTGTATGGCCTATAGTTTTGTTCAGTTTTTTTTTTTTTTTTTTACACATCTGGGGTTTTCTGTTTAAATAACATTTAAACCGCCAGACCTTTAATAACAAGTGATATCTAGGGTAAAGTGTTGCCCTTTAAGGAGGAAAATAAAGGTTTCTATTAGTATTGCTACTCCTAAAAGATGCCACTATAGTTTTTTCGGTGTCACATTCCCTATCACATCCAAAACAAAGTAAACTATGCAGTATGTACTTTTTCAACCTGCTGGGCACAGGCCTATAGAGGCGTGACTGTTGCCATACTACAGCAGTGTGTGGGTACAAACAGATATCACGGCCTGACCACGGAGCACACTCCCAGATATGATGGAGCAGGGGGAGATAGTGTTACCGGAAGGCAGACAGATACATCAGGGCTACTCCCATACGGAGACAGATCCAGTCCTGTTGATCTCTGCTTGGCAGCGTGGACTGCAGTTGAGAAGGCCAATCAATAGCACACACTAAAGCCATTCTCACCCAGGATAAACACAACCTTGCCTCATGACTGCTGCTAATTCTGATACTTACAAGAGAATCACAGACAATACAGACAAGTTGCTTGAAAACACCTGATCGTCCTTCTCTTAAGTACTGTTTATTTTCACATTCATGTTAGATTACAGTTCACACAGTTTGGGATAACACTTATATTCACTTAAGTAGATGTTCAATCTTTACTACATGTTTCTGACAGCCTTCAGTGTACTTTGAATGTGTGCATATTCTCCTTTATCACAGCTCTTCATCACTTATCCCTGATTAGAACCTGCTATTACTGCAGCAGCCTTATTGAAATCTTAAGCTTCTTTGATCACTTGTATAAAAACGAGCATCAGTATTCAGGTGGCTCACAATCAGATTAATGCGGCACCTTTCCAAAGCTTTCTGTCATCTTCAATCACATTCTTTCCAGCAGCTGGAGTGGCTGTGCTTTGTAAGGTCTCCTGTCTTGACCTGAGTGTTGACAGTGTGTCAAATACTGTAATCTGGATGGTCTGAGCTGCTGTAACACTGTTCCTGCAGGAATTCAGTTCACACCTGCCTTACTAACTGTGTCATGTGCTGTAGTACTCTTACTTCTGCACTTGCATATTCTAGATATATTTAAAATCCTCTCATTTAGTAAAAAAACAAAAAGGGGGGCAGTCCAGTCTGTAACCTGGTTTTGACATTCATGAACCCCTGAAAGGTTATGCCCTTTTCAGAGTGACGTAAAATGTACCTCGAATATGATTAAGAGCCTGATGTGCTAAGTGGTTCATTAATATTTAACACCAAAGGAAGTCTGTGTTTATTTTTACCTTTGAGCGTGATTCATGCTACATATTAAGACATGCAGGACCTGACTATGCACTGCAACATATTTGAACTATATTCATCCAAACAACCCAGGGTCCTCACCTGAAAACTCCCATCAATCCCACACACCCTCGCCTGCACGTACTTGCCCCTCCCATTCCCCCTCTCTCCATAGCCATCCGTCCGTCTCCCCCCCTTCTTCCCTCCCTGCCAGCACTGAAATTCTTTTTCTCTGCCGCTCGTGTCTTTATCCCCCTCTCTCCCTATTATTCATGCAAATAATAACAAACTGTGCAAACGGCCCTGACAACGGCATTATCCCTTGTCTCTTTTTCCTCTCTTTCTGCAAGCCATACCGCCCTATAAATAAGCACTCTCACAGCGTTTCCCTCTCCCACCTCCCTCTCCTCTCCATCCCTCTCTGCCTCCTACTCACACACATATACATGCTGCCAAACAGCATCATAAATCAAGGGATGGGAGGAGGGAGGGAGGGGAGTAGGGAGCTGGGGGATGCAACCACACACACAGTAGTACATTTTAACACATATTGTCTCTGACATCTTGCCTGTATACTGTGTATACAGCTTCTGTGACCATACACCTTGCTCATAAACTGCACTGAAAGAGAAGCAAACACCTCACACATATACACACGTACACACGTATATATATATTAAGCTTTGTCCATACATAGTCTCCACACAAACCCTTGCTCCCCATCCTCCTCCTCATCCTCCCCCCGCCTCCCACCCAAACCCTCTCTAGCCCGCAATGAGAGAGGGAAGAGAAGCGGGGCTTACTCAGTGTCCTGGAGCCGATGCATCCCATGGTGTATTCACAAAGGCCCTGGATACAAGCGTGGAAGTGTTACCCAGACACCGCGCATTCTCCCTCTTCTGCCTGCGACTCTCTCTTTCTCTCGGCTCTAGCTTCTTTTTCTTGCTTTCCTATGCTCTCTCTTTTTCTCTCTCCCTCCTGCGCTTGCTCGATCACTCCCTCTCTCTCTCTCTCTCTCTCTCTCTCTCTCTCCCCCTGCTCTCTCTCTCTCCGGTGCAGTGTCTTAGAAGAGATCCAGTTAGTGGCCTGAGGGAAATAGATTGGGACTAAGTAAAGATGCGAGGAGGCATTATTAGCATTAGTTAAACAGATGGTCTTCTTTTTTTAATAATAGGTAAAATTATCACCAATATGTAACCTGTAATATTAGATATTCAATCTAATTTGCCGCTGTTATTACATTAACCTAAACAATTCGAGTTATTGGGACTGACAATGACAATATGATTTGATAATTTTTAAATGAGAAAGATCAAAACAACCACAGGCATTAATCTAATGAAAGTTTAACACAACAATTACATTGACTGTGTGTGAATTGGGTTACCACTACAAGATCAATAGCACAATGCTGAAAGTGCCGAGCTGCCATTGTTGTAGATATCTCTGCACTGCCGTAATATTGTTGAGCTAAAATGGGGGATTCTCTCTGTCTCCCTCTCCTGTGTGCACTCAGCCTAACAATGCACTGCAGCGGTTTCATCTCTCTATCTCCCCCTCAATCACGCCTCCTACTCCCTCCCTCACACTGATCATTAAACAAAAATGCTGCACATACACCAATATTACACAATCCTGTAAGAAAAAAACAGCCAAGGGTTTTCCTTCACAGTCAAGCCGCTGCTGAGTCTCCACCTCTTTCTTTGTCATCTCTCTGTATTGATCCGCCCCTCAGTCATCTCTGCACATATTTCTTGCTTTTTGTTCACTCTTATTCACATTCCCATATCTTCCTCTATTCCCTCTTTTTGTGTTTGATCCCCTTGCCTTCTTTCCATTCCCCCCATCCCCTCATCCTGGAGAAACAAATGAGAGGAGTGGCTCTTTTACATCTATGATTTGACATGCATCTAGATCTATATCTCTAACACTTACACCTTCCGTCTAAATCCCCCTGTCTCACTTCAGTTTCATATTAACACTTCTCTTATTTGCAGGGTTTAAAAAAAAAAAAAAATCCTACCTCCCTATCTTTCTGACACTTCTTACTCCTCTACTTCTGTCTGGGAAGCCCCCTGCCTCTCTCTCTTTGCTGATTACAAATTCATGTGTGCTTTTTCTATACGTGTTTGCCCAGCAAATGACACAGGAGCAGTCTGGACAGTGAAAAGATGTGGAGGGTGCATGTGTGGTCACTCATGTTTTGTTGACTTCACATACACTGTGGGGCAAAGAAGACGCAGAGGAAGAGAGCACGACAGATTGAAGGACAGAGAGACAAAGACGTGGGCAGATGGGGGGAGTGATGGGAAGGAAAGCAAAGAACAGTTGAGTCATGTGCGGGAGAGGTGTGGAGATGATGCTGTGTGCAATAAAAATTAGCACTACAGAATGGACGGAGGAAAAAGACAACAATCTAATCACTTAGTTTAAGAATTAAATAGATACAAAAAAATGCAGAGGCATGGATGTGATATAGCACTAAAAAGGTAAAGCCAGACATAACAGTTTATACATAATCAAGCCAACCCTTGCACTGTGGGTTTATAGCTCTGTGTTAGCTCTTTCTGTTGGTTTCCCACTGGGGCAGAGGAGATGAGGCTATAGGCTGCTGCAGAGGTCAGCTTCACTTGGGGCTGTTGGCTCACATACCCTGAAACTGGTTGGAGAAAAACAAACTACTCTCGTCTGATATGTGTAATTGCAAACTGACTATATTGTCTTCGACCCCTGTCTCCCTCTCTGGCTCTCAATTTCCCCTCCATCTGCCCCTTACTTTGTCTAAGTCACTGTCTGGAGTCTCTATAATCCTTCAGTCAGTCTCTCTCTGGTCAAGGCAGTTCATGCCTTTTGCTAAAATCATTGGATAATTAGGTGTATCTATCCTGCTTCACCTATCGCTCCTTCTCAACGTAATTCATATTTGGCTCTTGCTATCTTTGCACATTCTTCTGTATCAAAGCTAGAACAGAACACTTGTGACAACGTGGTGATCTACGATATGGGTTGTCAATGCGAGACAAGGTCAACCACAGAGGGAAGAAATTCTTGACACTAATCTCACTCATGATACATGGGTCATTTACAAAGATGACTACCTCTCACCGTCTTTGTCTGCTCCTTTCCAACTCTTCACACACACACACACACATTTCTACATGACATGTATGTACAACCAGATATAACTGCATGCAACACATGACACAGATGACTTCTATTAGGTTCCCGTCAGCTCGCTTCTTGTTTTCCTATCCGGGGTGATGATGACCCACACACACACCTCATTCCTGCAATCAGTGACTTTCATGTACCTGTCACTGTCTATCTATCAGCCCCTGGCTGTTGTGTAGGTTGCACCTCAAGGATAACGAATAACAGCTTTACTTTGGTTTCGTTCAAGATATTCTGTGCTGATGAACGGAAATGCCTGTTTTTAAAGTCATTCTAAAGGCTGGCAAACCATTATTCTTTTTAAAAAAAACGACTTTAGACTGGTTAAACTCCTCTAAAAGATGCAATTTTCCTATTGCCTTTACTTCGTCACTGCCCACTACTTTCCATATACCCTTGTCTTCATTCTGTGCTCTGCCGAACCTAACTGCTGCTAGTGTGTGTTACTATATGTGTTAATTGGAACCACGTTACGCATCTGCCCTCACGCAACTACCTAGTTAGTTAGACAAGAATGTGTGTGTGTGTGTGTGTGTGTGTGTGTGTGTGTGTGTGTGTGTGTGTGTGTGTGTAGGCCTGTCACGATAACAAATTTTGCTGGACGATAACTTGTCCCAGAAATGATTGCGATAAACGATAATATTGTCGTTCTGAGACCATTTTCATCTAATATAATGATAATGGCATAATAATGCAGGTACACCTTTTCAGGGATCAATAAACTTTTATTTCTAAAGAATAAAATATTATATTTTAAATATCCACAATAAATGAACAGAACAACCAAAAACAATAAATAAAATGGACTCTCAGTCTCTGTTAACAAAAAATGCACTGGAATAAAAACCAAACACAATCAAAAACTTTTCCGGCCGCGATAATTTCCATTTAAAAATGATCAAGCTCATTTTTATTTATCATGCGATTAATTGATTTATTGTATATTGTGACAGGCCTGTGTGTGTGTGTGTGTGTGTGTGTGTGTGTGTGTGTGTGTGTGTGTGTGTTGAGTGTTGAGGAGGAAGCAAGGGTGTGTATCTGACAGCCAGCCTGCATTGGGTTTCACATATTTAGAAGAAGAAAAAATGTGTGTGGGGAAGGAGAAATGAAGCGGGGATGGGGATTCTGTTAAAACATGTTTGTTTTTGAGGAATAAATGGGCATAGGTGGTGGGTGGGGACGAGGGAGCGATATAAATGTTATAAAAAGAGGCAGCCTCTAATAAGGTGTCCTCTAATGGCTGTGCTTATGTGATTAGCTTTGTTTTAGCCAGTGGGAGATAGAGTTTATGTGTTTTATTAGTTGATGAGGGCTGGCAGTTCACCATTTCTAGCTTGAATATAAATGAAAGTTTTATATTTGTGTGTGGGTGGTATGGAGTCTCTGTGCGTGTGTGTGTGTGTGTGTGTGTGTGTGTGTGTGTGTGTGTGTGTGCACTCCAGTTCTTAGTCAAACCTTACGAGGAGTTCCCAACTCTCCTCTATTATTTACAATTCTCCTTACTGCTCTCCTGCAATCACCCTACATTTCCTCTCGCTCCAGCCCTCCTTGTCTAGACCACCACCACTGCTGCTGCACTGTTTATCCCCAGTGATGCTTCTGTGTCCAGCTTCTCATGTGTGCATTCTCCTCAACAAGCCTATCGCTCTCTTCTAGAGTCATGTCAGTATCTACACACCCACCCTTTGTCACATCTCTAGCTGATGTGGATTTGCTTGCTGTCAAGGAGTCTGAGGGAATCTTCTTCCCTCGAGGCATTTTAGTCTGGCTGTGTATGCAGCCACAGTAATGTGTAATAGTCTGACACCTGCTGGGAGAACTGTGGTACTGCAGTATCACACTGGTTTTGAATGGGAGCCAGTTTCGACAGCTGAGAGATTTTTCCTCTGGGTGCTGAGTGAAGAGACCATGTTCTGTCTCAAGTATGCAGGTTATCATCCTGTCTAAAGTACGCTTGGAATTTCTGCTTGATGGCTTAATGTTTTTTGCTTTGTGGGCACCGCTATCTACTTTACACCTCCATTGTAGGCTACATTTTATGTTTATATGATGGGGTTAATGTTTATGCTTCCTTCATCAACTTTATCTCACATCCCTAACCATAAATGATCAGAGATGTGTTTTAGATGTGGAACTGTGGAAGGCTCGTTCTTGCACTGTACCTGGATGTGTACTAAAGTTCCCATTTCCTGGCAAACTGGGGGAAGGGCACGGAGCAGTGTGTGTTTATTTGTTTGTTCGGTGTATTTTGTTAAAATTTGAAAGCTTGAAAATAAAAATATTTGTGGATGCAACATATTATATCAACAGAGGGAAAGTGGAAAGCAATACAAAATTCTTACTGCTCAGATAGAGCACAAATAATGTGCTTCATACAGTGTTCTCTGACATGCTCATGTTGTATGCCTTTCAACTGTGTTTACTTGGTAGTGAGCAATTAAAAACATTTACCTTTTAATTCACCTTGCATTAAAATGGATTCCCACTTTTCCTTTGTTGAGAAAGTGACCAGAGAGAGAGAGAGAGAGAAAGAAGGAAATGATCCAAGATCAGGATAATAACTGAGCACTGAGGTATTATGAAGCAGGTACTGACTCACATGAGCAGTGAGAGATGGAGAGGGAAGAGCAGAAAGAAAGATCGGAAGGGAAATAGAAGTGCAGCGTATGGAGGGTAGACTGAGAAATGGAGGAGAAAAGTTGTGAAAAAAACATGCAGCATGAAACAGAGAGGGAGGGAGAAATATGGCACTTTAGAGAGGGAGGGGGAAAAGAACTGTTCATTCCAAGGTTTGGCTGCATTCCAGGCTGTCTGGCTCTGATTCTGACGGCCTCCTGTTTTTCTTTTTTGTCTTACCTCCGGACTGACAGGACCCTGGAATGTCCCTCTCCCTGCCTGATCCAAACTTCAGTCATCATGGCACCACCCAATGTTTGCAGCTGGCTGAAAAAAAAGCAGAAGAGCGTCACACATGTCATTTCAGCTTCCTTATTCCCGCCACTCCTCAGACAGAAAGCAAGTTTGTGAATTGGCTGGAATTTGGAACGGCAAACAAACGCTGACCTCTTCTCGCATGTCACCTGCCTGAGAGCCGGCAAGCAAGAACGGGGCACACTTTTTTTTTTTTTTCACAGCACAGTTGCTGTGGAAATCTCTGAGTGGAAATTCAACACATTTTTTGTCCCAGTCGAAGTGGGGAGAGACTGGAAACATTCCTTGCGGGACAATGGGCTATCAAAGACCCTAAAGACCACTCCCTGTAGTTCACAGACATGAACCAGGCAGCAACAGGTTACACAACAGCTACTACAGAGGTGTGCATGGATGAGAACTCTGCCTATTTCACAACCTGAATTAAGTGCAACTCCACTGTGACTCAACCTGAATGTCATATGATGATCTGAAAGTTAACCGAGTGCGGGGTGAGATGTAGTCAGAATAAAAAGTGCACAATTGAAGTTCACTGGAAAAACATCAATTCTAAAATGTTAGTGTCAAATTCAGCCTTAGGCAAAAACTAGGGTGATTTAACGGCAATTATTTCCAATGCTGTTTTCCTTGTTTCAGGATTATAGAAATATTTAACAAACAAATGGTTATTCTCATTATCTATTGATCTGTCAATTATTGGTGACGTCATGAAAAAAAGATGATTATTGTTGATTAACTTATCAATGAATCATTTAAGCCCAGAACAGGTAAAAGTGAGACTTGATTCAGATAAAATCTTGAATTCTTGAGTTGATTTGCATTAGGAAGAGGTGAAATGCTCTCACTCGATTGGATTTCTCAATAATAGACACGCTATGAGAGATTTCTAGCATTGTATAAGCAATGACTGTAACCTGAAAGTGTGATAAGACTCAAAGGTTTGGGCTATATGAGTCACCAGGGTGTTTGACGTGTGTGTGTGTGTGTGTGTGTGTGTGTGTGTGTGTGGGTGTGGTGTGTGGTGTGTGGTGTGTGTGTGTGTGTATGTGTGTGTGTGTGTGTGTGTGTGTGTGTGTGTGTGTGTGGTGTGTGTGTGTGTGGTGTATGGTGTGTGTGTGTGTGTGTGCATGCGTGTTCGTGTGTGTGTGTGTGTGTGTGAGACATAGAAGGATGTTAAGTCATAGAAGTGGTTAATGTGCAGGATGGGAGGTGTCTTTTCACACCAGGTTGAAGGTGATCACATCCTTTTTGTCAGGATGAACAGTAATATTTGTGAAAGAGCCATGAAATGGATTTATTCTCTATAATCATGTGTACTAATTGTGTACAGAGAAGCAATTTAAGTATATGCATGTTTATTGCCTTAGTGCAAAAGCAAATAACAATGTGGCAGTGCACCAGCTGGCAACAGACAAAACAATGCCTTTACAATCTGATCCGCAGTTTGCCTGTTGAGGCAAGTGAAAGAAAGGCAACTGAGTCTTCTTCTCCCCCCTGACAGTAAATTAAGTTAAAAAAAGTCAACAACCCAGCACTGTTTGAACATACTTTCTTCAGCCATTGTACCTCCTTGTGTTTAAAACCCTGACCACTTTTAGTGTCTGTATCTAATCACGCTCTTTAGCCCCATTATCTCTCCCTCCCTCTCGCTCCCTCATTCTGACCTTACAAGGAGAGGCAACAGGGTTGATGTCATTGAATGAAGAATGCTGCAAGAATCCAGAGAGAAAAGAGAGCAGGAGGAGGAGGGGTCTGACTGGACAGTTTATGAACACAGAGAGAGAGAGAGAGAGAGAGAGAGAGAGAGAGAGAGAGAGAAGCTGTTTACATAGTAATACACAACTCCTGAGCCAAAGTAAAACGAGAGAGAACTTGTTTGGAAGAATGCTGTCATTCCTTTTCCAGACGGAAAAGCACAGGGGGAGGGTCTAATAGCTGAAAAGGGGAAGAGAGAAAGAGAAGTTACCATTACAGTCAAATCTTACTCAGCCTGGACCAAGAGAAAAAGGAGAACAAAAGGAAGAGGGGGAAGGAAAAAGGAGATACACGTTGCAGCTGTATTAACAAGGTAAGTAATTGTATTAAAATCAGGATAACAGGGAGGACATTGCATGTCTTACTTCTTTGGGGAACAGACTGCCACAGTTTACCTAACGTTAATAAGGTAAGGTAGGCCTTTGTCAATGCAAGTATCATAGCACAGATTTACTAATTAGGCTAGCTAACGTTACTCAGTGAGAGCTGTTGTTAACACCTCAGGGAATGGCATCTTTGTGATGTGACAACTAGTGTGGCTGGCTCTGTCACACATAGCAGCGTTTTATGACATATAAAAACTCCTGCAGGCTCTGGTTGAAAGATAGCTACCTCTCTTTGGGTGGTGTTCCGCTGTTTTCCTAGCTAACTGAGTGGCCGTTTAGTGAATATGAACGTATTGTAGGTTGCTACAACAGCTGATGGACACCGACGATAAGGAATGGGCTATGCGGAAGCTCCAACAGGAAGTCCAGTTAAATTGTTGACAGAGCTAGCTAGCTAGCAACGCAACTGTAATCTTGTGTTTACTTCATAGAGTTGCAAAAATATTAAACTTTATGACAGCACAGTTAAGAGAAACCGTCTGCTTTGCTATATGAGGTAAGACAAAAAACAGGGCGCCGTTAGCCACCAAAACCAACTGACCAAAGCTTGTAACGTTAGGAGTGGTAATTTAGGGGTGTGCGCCGCGAGTAAAGCTACGTTACCGTTGGTTTGATTTAATTGATGGTAATAAGCAAAGAGAGGTTACGTAAACGTTTATCATACAGTTGGTGGCTGGTCAGATTCGCAGGTGAGTGTCAGTTGTCATTCAACCGTCATTGGATTTAACGTTGATTTAACGACGCTAACCTGTAATTGGACACAAACGTTTTCGAACGTCATGTTAAGTTTAAACTTACGGCTAAGTTAACGGTTATTAACCAACATTAATGTCTCTGATTTGCTCTCTCAGCCACATAGCTAGATAGTTTATAGCTCATAGCTTTGCGACATTTTTCACATTGTGTATATTGCTATTAAGTGCATTATTAATTATTATTAATTAACCTAGCTGTCTGTCTTCATCTGCTGTGTTTGTGACCACTCACCCATTGCTGCCAGCTCAGCTGTCAAAGCATTGGTTAACAGTAGCTAGCTAGCTAAGTGTTCCTTAATGGGTCGAAATATTCTATTCTCAAGATAAATAAACTGTTTAAAATCCCTTTTGATCAGCTGGAAAATGCATCGTCCCAAAGCTGAGAAAAGTAAACCGGACTGTTTTTCTGACACCATGAAAAGTTGACTTTTTAGAGAAATGAACAACCCCTTGATCATCATGACGTTCACAGTGAAGGCAAAGATAATACGCTTTCAGGCTATTTGAGCTCTTTCATGGAAAGAATAATGTCTAATCAATAGGGTGCCAATGTGGGTGGAGCACCAAGGTAACTGTTACAGTCTGTTTAACTTATTAAATAGTGCCAAGTAAATAGAAATCTGTTATCAGGTGGTACGCTTTGCTGTTTTGTTGTGTCCATGTTAAGGAGGCTAGCTACAAGTATGGCTCTTTAAAATGTCTTAACCATTGAATGGCCTATATTCGTAACCTAGTTGGGATCTTATCATGTATGAGAGTATGCAAAGAGATCTACCACAGCTCATGTAAAGCATGTTGGGAGTATACATGAGACTTATGGCCATTTAAGCATAGCATTTGTACAACTTTGAGAATGTAAAAAATCCTGTTATTATCAGTGTTAGCCACACAGCTGTGCTCTGCCTTGTCTCTCTTATTTGCCTTTTCATCATCTAACGTTAGATAGGAGAGGAGCCTCAACCCAAGGCCACAGTAAGCTGTGTTTAAGAATAACTTAAAGCAAGAAGGCTCTGGCTTGGGTAAGCATGATGTTTGTGTGGTACTTCTGTTTAAAAGGACTGGGATTAGTCACTGACACATACAAATCTGTGAATGAATATGATCTGGGAGATATGGAGAAACAAATGACCAAATACATAAATGTCTATATTGCTGCGATATTGTAGGGTTGCCTTTTGGTGCTTTTACAAAAAATTGACACAATGAGATTTTAGATAAATAGGCCTAATCATCAGTATGTGGATATAATGACTAAATGGGTTATGGCAAATAACAGAACAGCTAGAACAGTCTGGTAAATTCAGAAAATTACATCCCTTTACTGTAATGCAGCCTGTAAAACCATGAAGAAACAACACTTGTGTCATATCACGATATTACAATATCCAAAATTTAAGACGATATCTAGTCTCATATATCGATGTTGACATAATATCGATATATTGCCCAGCCCTAATATGATCTATGAATAACTGTATGCTACCCTTTGTGACTGAGGAATCTTCCTTAATTGTATCTTTAATTGTAGCCTCCATGAGTCAGGACAGGCAAGCTTTTTTACAGCATCCCTTTGCCACAAATCACTGCATGTCTAGCTCTTTGATTTTGTTTCTCATGGTCTTGTGACTCTTCTTTGGCCTACATCATTCTACTGTACATCAGTGCAAGCAGAAACAAAGTTATTTGGATGAGAGCTTGACACAGAGCCCATTGGCTGAGGTTATTACCAGTTTTGAAATGTTGGCTGCTCAATCAGCCATCTAACTGAAGTCTGAGAGGGAGCACAACACTGGTGCTCAATGGATGTCCAATGATCTGTAAGATTGGACTCAAAAGGGTTGTTTGTCCCCGCATTAGTGACCCCCGGCCTAGACATGCTTTACCAGAAACTGGGTGTGCTATTAACATCAGAACAATAGAGCGTTTCATCAACAACATACTAGTCACTGATACAATCACTGACCAGACATGGAAGGAGTTAGTTACTGTCAGGAATTCAGGTTCTCTTAACTGTTCGGGTAACTGCCTTTCTAAATGTGGAATTTCCTTTTTTTTTTTTTTTTTTTTTCTTGGTTTTATTTCTTTATTATTTTTACTGATTTGGAAGCTTAACCTCTACCAGTGTTTAAAATAAAATAAAAGGGTCTTTTGGTAGAAAAACTGTAACCAAGAAATGTGTTTACTGAATTTATGTGGGCACAGTAATACTTAAAGAAAATATAATGATGTATGTGTAATAATAATGTGAGAAAATGCTGTACCTACATAATGTAGCGTTGTGTTTTGAGAAGATTACAACAAAGAAGACTTTAGTAAGGCACAATGCACCATGCTACAACACTTCCATATATGACCTTTTAAAAAGAAGTAGCACAGTATATAAAACAAATTTAGTTCCTCCATAACCTCAAAGTAATGAACCACTGCTGAGTTAAACAGTTTTTCTTTTATGTGTGGTAAACTTCCCCTTAACAGCTACTGCATCAATTAGACTGTGCCTTCAAAGGAAAGAGGGTGTTCATGTGAAACTTATCAACACTATCTATCAACGTATTTTCATGCACATTTTGAAGTGTTGCATTAGAGAATGTTGATGGAAACGGCAAAAAAAAAAAACTGCGTAGTGGAGTTGCGGTGCGCTATAGCCTGTGCCTCAGTTACGTCGGGTAAATGCTTCTAATTCGCATTTCCTTTTTTTTTCTTTTTTGCGACATTTTAAAAGTTCGCTTAAAATTCGCTTGACAATTAGATGGAAACATGACTACTGAGACAAAACACAAAGATATTGAAAAGTGTACCACAAAAAGAGCTCAGTTTCGTGTTTGTTCACGCTGTTGAATAGTCCACATGGAAAATGCTGAGGGCAGTGATTCTCCAACCATGTTTATGAGTGCCACAGCCATGCTAGTTTTTATATCCTTCAAGGTACAAGCTGATTGCATTCACACTCTGTCCTAAAGCAGTCCCTGATAAGATGGAATGAAAACCAACTGGGCTGTAGTACCCAAACTAAGGTTGAGAACCAATGTTCTAGCCTGTAAAAGCTGTCCAGCCATGTGGAGTTGATACAAAGTTCAAAAGCTACAGAGTACAGTGTGTGATTTATGCTGGGGCCCTATCTAAAGGCTACATAATGCCATCCTCCATCACAGCTGTAAAGTAGAAATGATTAAATGCAGCCTGAAGTGATGTCATTCGGTTCAAGTAGTGAGTGAGATGTAAATGAGAGGTTGAGGAAAGCACAAAAATAAAAGAGATAAAAATGGTTGTGGTCTGCCACAGAACACAAGTCTGTACATCAGATTGTGAGAGTGAGCCAGGGCTTCACACTTGTAAGCACTTTAACCTTCAGCAAAGATATAAAGAAAGAAAGAGGCTCTTTAGAGAGAAACAAAAAAAGGTGATGTCATTGAGTTGTAGTGCCAAATATGTTCCTCAGCCGAAGGTCTCTCATTTCAAGGATCAGGTTTCAAGATAGATTTGTAGTAGGATGTCTGGAGCTCAGTGTGGAGCTGATCTCACCGTATTAAATCCCTCAGGACCATATTAAGGACCAGATGGAACCTGACCACAAGTTATCATAACTGTTGAAAAATTGAGGGGGATATAGCATATTGTCTCTCAGAAACAAGGTAGCTAAAGTACGCACTCTAATGAAAAGACTAAATCACAGTGTATACTCACCCTTGTCAAGCACTCCTTTTTAGAAAGCCATTAAAACCTGAGGGCTTTGTTTAGTGTACTTCAGACTTGCAAACCTTATTTAAAGCCAAAGGCTTTATCTTCACCGTAACCAGTCAATCTGTTTTTTTCATTAAGTGTCCAGTCTGTTTAACTTGAAGTAGGCCTTGATACCAGGTTAATGAGTAGCCAGCTATTTTCTAAAAAACTGAAAAACACCTGGTCTTTCTCTTTTTCCTTTTGGTTTGCTATTTTCTTTTTCCATTGGTGCAAACTGCTCTGCAAAATGTCCCTATGTGCCTGCAGAAAGTTGGCAACCAGAACACATTGGCTCTCCCTTAAAGCCTCACCATCTCCCCTTATTGATCCATGCAGCATTTTTCTGAATTATTGAAGTGGAGCTAAGATTCTATATTTTGATGTTTTTGTAACTCCACTTAAAGGGCAGTGCCATTTGAGAGTGAATCTTGTGCCTTGACATTCAAACTTGTGACTAGATACATTTTGTCTAAAACGTACAAAAAATGTACTGTCGGACTGTTAAATGTACATGATGAAACATACATACTGTTACATACATGCTGCACATAGGCTACGCATATAGAGCTATCTGATAAAAATGCATACACACAACATATACTGTATGTATATTCTGACAAATAGTGAAGTATGTCCCTGTTTAGTTAAAGTGGTATCTAGCCAAGACGTTCAATACATCAGGGATTCATAATGGGATGTCTTAGACTGTCTAATGACACAGTTGACATCTCCAGAATGCCTAAAGGACATATATGGTTAAAGTGTTCTACATTTATAAATATTGATTTAAAGGAAGCTGACCCAAAAAGCAGAAGTGGAAATGTGTCACTGCTTCCTCATCAGAGAAGCTGGTGTATGTCATGAGCACCAGAGATACTTTCACAAGCTCTAAGGGTGTTTCGTCTTGTCAGAACATGAAGCGTTGCCTGATGCCTGTGTGTCCCAACAAAGTGGAATGAGGATGAAACACTTCAGCTTTCCCTGGTTAGTTTAGATTTTACCATCAGATATTTTCAAATCTCAAGGCTATGGCTTGATCTCTTCCTGGAAAGGTTGTTTCCCAAATGCAAACACAATTCTATCTAAATGGTGTGAACAACTGATCTACATTTTACTCACAATGCAAACAAACAAACAAACAAACAAAAGTTTTCTGTGGCTGTTGGAGAGATCTAGATCTACTCAGCATTACGTGCACAGGGGATATGTGAGTGTAACAACTTTTAAAAGGAAATATACAGTAAATTGATCTAAAAGGAGTCCTAAAAAAGAGAGGAAAAAAACAACTGGTATCCATTCAGTATTTGCAGTATTTGGTTTTTTGGGGATCATATTTCTGTAGTGAGGAGAAAACCTTGGCAACATTAACATAGGAAGAATATTCTAAGGAAGAATATGGAGAGGTATTGAAGCTAACTCAAGAAAGCTGTATCAAGACGCATAAATACAACCCGCTGTTTTCCAGTCTGACTGGTTGCAGACTTTTTTTTAAGAAGGATTGGTGTGGCTTTAGCAGAGCAGCCAAAACAATAAATGGACATTTATTGAAGCACTTTTAAATTATAGATTACTCAGAAAATAGTCTCACACTCTTCTTTTTAGTAACCGTGACATTTATGGAGGCATCAATGCTATGTAACCTTTATTAGGACGTAGAGGATAAATGCCACACAACAAAGAGATACTATTTGCATATTGTTTGTTCACTGGGAAATGTTATCTCCAAATTGTCTAATTTCTTCCACCTGTGACTCATTCTGTTACAGGTTACGTGTTGTAGCTGCATGACATTTGTCTTTTACAACCTAAAAGCTACATAAATAGTCCAAACACTGAAGGGTTCATCTTTGCCACAGTGGGAATCCTTATTAATATTAGGAGTATGCCATTATTTCAGAGCTTCGGGGTAGAATAGTTTGTTAAACAGCAACATAGTATGAGTTAAGACAGCCAGTGTGTGTACAGATGTGTGTCTGAGTGTATGGTTGTATGTTGGTGGAGGGGGTCAGTAAGAACAACTGTGCTTTTGACTAAAGTTCATGTTCGGGGGCCAGTGGTCTGCAGGGAAATGTGTTCAGACTTTGCGAAGAATCTCGGTAGAGACACTAAAAGTAACATCAATATTTGTTTAACCACTAACGTGTGAGGTAAATATTTGAGCTCACCCTCTTTTTGACACACCTCACATGAAAATGTTATGATAGTTGCTATCGCCCATGCTTCAAACTGGTCTCCCTCCTACAAAACTTGATTTTGTTGTGTTTTATGTCACAGTAAACAATTGTCTCTGGCCTCTGGGAGTGCCACTCTGTCTGCTCTGTATATATGGCCTCAGGACATGTTCGCACACTTTTCTCTCATTCCACTGTAGGCCATTTGCCAACGTGTTTGTGGTTAAAGAGTAACACTGAATTTGCAGAATGCCTAGTGGTTATTTTCTTTTTTTACTGCTATTTCACCAAATCCAGAAATAGTCAAAGTCCAAACTACATTTTAAGAGACCCTGCAAGCCACAATAAACCTCCATTTTTAATTAGTTTGTGTAAGACTTTAGGGGTTGAGACAGCTGTGTCCCAGTTATAAAGTACACAATAGGTATTACATTTGCATAGCATAGTGTTTTGGCAGTTGTTGATAATAAGAAGTTAGTGTTTTGTACTAACAGGAAATGTAAAACAATATGTATAGATTGAATCAATCAAACTGCAACTTTAGGAAGTAACTGCCAATTTAAAAGTTGGAAACTTATAAGAGCAAAAAATAAATAATTTGAGTTGTTACTGTAGCTGTCTCACCATTTTTCTCCGTTTCCATTTTGCAGTGCATTTAAGGACAACTATCCATCAGCATCACACTCTTGTATCAGAGTTAATATTTTCCTGTGCGGTGTCGGAACTGTGGTCCATTATTGTTTCTTGTGTTCATCCTTAGATAAATACACAAAATGGAGGACTCCAGCAGCAGCAAGCCGTTCATGATGACATCCTCTTTGAACTTCAAAGTCACCACCCCGTCCTTCTACAACCAGCCAAAGAAGTTTGCCTCTGTAGCACCACCACGGCCCAAAAGTCTGACGCCTCCTTCGGCTCCATCACCGACACCAATAGGCACAGCTGTGATTGGTCGAGTGGGAGATTTGCCTCCGCTGCCCACTTTGCTCTGTGATGGTATTTGCATTGTTTATGCTACTTTGTGAACCTATTTTGTGACTTATCTTAAGTTATATCCAGTCAGCAGCCCTCCCCTGCCCCACCCCCTGCTGCTTTTTACGCTACAGCATGCAGAACTTTACAGATGAGTAATAGAACACATCAGTTGTATTGTCATTTTAATGTATGGTCTCGGAGACATTAGGTAACTGAACTGTAATTCCTTTCTTTGGGACATTTTAGTCACATGTCGAGATAGTTACAGAGTCTCATGCCTTTGCTTTTGGGGGAATTTTACTACTTTTAGAGTTGTGCATAATTATACCACTAGTATGAATTTAAAGATGTCTGAGCTGATCTAAACCATAGACAAAGTCAGACAACCTCGCCAAATTAAAGGTAACCCTGTGGAGTTTTTGACAACTAGAAGAGCTATGGAGTACTGTTTTTACGAGTAGGCCCCCATTTTGTTTGTATTGCGCACATGCATGCGGACACACATGCACAGCATTCCAGCTGCTGGAATCACACAATTCAGGTCGACAATTGATGGCGTTTACGTGCAAATGGGCGTAGCAATGTACCTGCAAAGGCTGTGAAGAAGAAGACTGCTAGCAAGCAAACTAGACTAAACTAAATAGATGTAAACAGTGCAGGGTTCCTTACGTCTGCTTGCTAGCAGTCTTCTTCTTTACTTCCTTTGTAGATTTTAGAATTAGACTTAAACTTCAAATCTAATTTCCAAATATGTTATAACAGAGGAAATGCATTCAACATGTTTGTTAGACGTCAAGTATACACACAATGCGTTTTGGTAAGAAACACTATAAACAAACATTTTCTTTCTTTACAAGAAACCTCCACAGGGCACCGTAATACAGGATAACATAGATCGGGATACTGGCAGGACTTGGCTTTACCCTTTGACTCATGTTCTCACTAGACATGTAAAGTAAGAAGCCAGCTAATGGTCAATGACCTCCCAAACTGGCCACATCCTCCTAGCAGGTTTTATTTTTTATTGTCTTTGTTTGTTTTTGCTATAAACATATTGTATGATGTTAAAGCATGTATATCTCTCTGATAAATGATTGACAGTGAAAATTGGATTGGATGACTAATACAAACTGAGTATTAAGAAGCCGTTCTGTAACAGCTTTTAACCCTCCTCATTTCTGTCAGACTTCCCACCCCCTCCTCCTCCTCCTCCACTGGATGATGATTTGCCAGCCCCTCCCCCTGAATGCCAAACCACACTCAATGCCTCTGAGGCCCCCCCTCCCGCCTTCCCCGCTCCACCTCCAGTGGCAGATGACCTGCCCCTCCCAGCTCCCCCTGAGGAGAGGGCCTGTCCGCCCTCCTGCCTGTCTCCCCCTCCTCCCCCACCCCCTCCCCCTCTCCCTGCCTCCGGTACCAGTATTGCCAGTGCTGTTGGAAACCCACAGGTGAGTCATGATGGTATGTTCACCAAATAAGGCTTAAGTTGCTTTGCCTGTCTGCATGTTTCCTCTTTTGGCTGCATGTAACTGCATTTCAGTATAATTTGATAATCAGTTAGGACACTGGAGGACATTGTTGTTGGACCATAGTGAGTCCATGGAGTGTAGGATGGAAATACTAAGTCTTCTGAGATTTCCTGACAAATTATATTAGCATTAGTCTGGGGTAAATCACCCAGCTTCATGCGTCTAACAGGATTATTGCCCATTTATGCAACTGAAATAGTTTTAAGACATGCAACAAAAGGTTTATTGTAGAGATGTTTATTATAGGACTGCAACAATACCAGCTGGTTTGTCAGGCTATAAAGGCATCAATGTATGGAATTAGACATTAGTAGCCACTGTGGTTTGAAAATATGGAGTACACCTCATAATTAAATCAGCAAAGAGTGTATGTTAAATGTTCCTCTGCAAACAATCCAATGACTTGCATATTAAATAATTGAACAGTCAGTATTTTCTTTAATCCAACCAGGGAAATGAGATTAAAATATTCATTTATTTATTGTCATCATTAATCAGTTCATTCTGTGTGTTTGTAGATAAAAGATTAAAATACTGTAACTCAAGTCTTATTCGAACAATCAGTTGTAATTAAATGTAACCTACAGTAACAATTTCTCATCATCCACATTTTTATTCTTGTCTCAGCCTGGCCTTATCCTCCTTTGCTTCATTGTGATCACTTTATTTGTGTAAATAAATATACTTTTTGTGACTGTCTCCTCCTTCTGTCTTCCTCTCCCAGAGACTGGTGCAGAAGCAGACTACCTTCGACAAACAGCTTGACTCTCTAACCGATTTGCTGTCTGAGATGGAGACCAGGGGACCTTTTAACCCTAAGGTACAAAGCATGGGAGATGGAGAATACACTAACAAACAAACAAAAGAAATTATGATATAATACGGATAAAAAGATGAGCTAAAGAACAGATGAGAGGGGAAATGTCAGCAGGCTTTGAGCCTCACAGTAGCAAATGAGAATGAGTCAGACATAGGGAAAAAAAGACAAAAAGAAGGTAGGTAGGTCAGTGGAAATAGTTTGGAGGGATGCCAGGTTGGTCTCTTTTCATCTGTTCAGGTTGGAAGCTCAATGATAAGTGAACTGCACATACAGCACACCAGACTGAAAGAGATGAGAGAGAGAGAGAGAGAGAGCGAGAGAGCGAGAGAGGGAGGAAGCCAGAGTGTGCTGCCAGAGACCCAGTGAGAGGGCCATAAATGGAGAGTGTTTTTATCCAACTGGGAGGTACTGGATCATGGCACAATAATGTTGGCTCAAAACTGCAAAATAAATGTCAGAAAGACGAAGCACTTCTGATAAGCTCAAACTGTGGAACGCTTCCAATGTTTACTTTAATCAAAGTACCTCATTCAATATAATAAAAGTGTCTGATTTCAGCGTGCAATGTTATAAACTAGACATGAACTTCCCTCTGTTGAGTAATAGTTCATGGTAAATGGAAGTTTTATGTTGCAGAACAAACTGAATCCGTGTATAGAATAGCTTTACATTGAATTTGCATTTTTCTGTGTGCTTTGTTTTAAGGCAAAATAATCTGTAGAGAGATCTTTTTATTGTTAATGACGTTGTTTTATCCACAGTTACCGAGCCAGTATTCGTCAGCACCCAAGCCCTCAGCTCCTCCCCCAACCGCTCCTAAACCAGCTCTCTCCTTCCTCCCCCCCCCTGAGATGGGAGATCGCCCACCTCCAGCGCCCTGGGCAGAAGAACTCAAAGCCAGAACAAACCGACAAGCCAATCACAACTCTGCACCAAACTCTGCTGCTCAGCCGTTTGCTAAGGCTCCGGCTGTAGCCCCCAAGTCGGGTTTTGGAGGGAGAACGGCAACATCATCAACCTCTCTGGCACAAAAACTCAACCAGAACCTACACCAGAACACCAACCCCATCGATGTTGCACCAAAACCTTTGCCTCCCTCTGCCACCAGCTCTTTTCCTCCACCTCCCGCAGCTCCCCCTGCACCTCCTACTCCACCAAACAATATGGGGGCTGTCTCACACTCTAATAACATAAAGAGTTCTCCCTTTGCCAGTCAGGTGAATGCAAACCAAAACCCTCCTGCTGCTGTGCCTCCTCCTCAACCCAAGATGAAGACCTCTCCCCCCTCTTTTAACCAACCAATGAAAACTCCCCCTGCATCAATGGTATGTTCCACTTTTATTTTACTTAAGAGACATTCTTTGCTTTGCATGTACCATAGAAAGGAACAGGAAGTACAAATAATTTAGTTTATAGTCAGCAGACAATTATGCATTGGTTGGACCTTCACTAACTGTGTTTTCAAAGGTAAACTGCTCAATCGTAAATAACAAAATGCTCTATAAGGTATGTTGTATGGAACTATGTAAATAATGTATGTGTATGTACTAATGGCTTTGTGTGTGTGTGTGTGTGTGTGTGTGTGTGTGTGTGTGTGTGTGTGTGTGTGTGTGTGTTTACATGCACATGCAGCCCTCTCCACCTGGCCCAGTTCCTATCCCAGGTGGAGGCGTTCCTCTGAATATGAGGGAAGTGGAGGAGCTGGAGAGAATGACCAAGGACTTCATTAAAGACATGGACACACACGCACCTGTCATCACCTCCCCTCCTACAGGTACATACACACACATATAAACAGAGGGTGGCTATAATATTTATGCTGACTAACATTGAAATGTATTGTATGGTGTTTTTTTTTTTTGTTTTTTTTTTTTTTATAAAATTGTTCGTAATGTGAGAAGCATTTTAATATTCCACACAGGAAATAATTCTGGCTGAATGAAAAACATTTATGGGAATATAGTCATAGTGGTCCTGTCCACTGTTCAAGTTGTGTGTGTTGTATGAACTTTAATGTTGTAGAAAAGAAAAGAAAGTTTATCATCTGTGGAAATTACTTCTTTTAATACAATACTATGCTCCTTAAATTGGAGAATGAGACTATAATTCACACAAGCAGAACTAAATAATAAGACTGATGTATTTGTGAATAATCCTGTTTGTCTCTGCCTTCCTCTCCTCAACTCCCCTCATTTCTCTCTAACCATTTTAGAGGTTTGTGGGAAGTGTGGCGAGGCTCTGTCCCGTACCCAGCCAGCAGTGAGGGCCATGGATAAACTCTTCCACTCCAACTGCTTCTGTTGCATGAGCTGTCATCGCCCCCTGCAGGGCATGCAGTTCTATGACAGGGATGGCGCACCTCAGTGTGAGGACTGCTATATGGTGAGGATACACACGATTACACCAAAAGCTCACACATAACCGTTGTTCATTGAAACATCTTTTATTATTTTGACTGTCATTGTAGCTACAACTCACATTTTAGCAGTTTTATTTGTTTCATTTCATGTTTTTAGATTTGAACTCCTATGCTGTAATGTACACAGTGCACACTTCATTCTACATACTGAACAATGTGGACACAGTGAATATACCATCTCTCTGCTCCTCCTCAGAGTTCCCTGGCAGTGTGTTCCCGATGCGGGGAGAAGATCACAGACCGCGTGCTGAAGGCGATGGGCCAGTGTTTCCACTCCCACTGTTTCCGCTGCAGCACCTGTTCCTGCTCACTTGAGGGGGCGCCCTTCATCACTGATGACAACAACAACCCCTACTGTGTCCAGGATTACCACAGGTGGTTACTGGCTGTTGATTTCTCAATGCTAGGGAAATATTACATCTCTAGTCATTTCTTATAAGAAGTGATTAGTTTGCGATGCAATGTATGTTTCCAAACATACAATGTGGGAACTGACTTTTATCTACCTCTGCAGGAAGCATTAGCTGTGTTGATGTGTTTTTGAGGACAAATCAATTTTAATAGTGTTTGGATTTATCCATTTTTTGACCCCATTTATTCTACCTATCAGGATTACTGATAAGAGCGGTAGTGCTGGAGGAAGGAGGCAGCACTTCTTCCTCTCTCTCTCCCCCTCTTCTTGATTTGGACTAACTGAAACATATTTCTTCATCTCCTGCTTATAAAAGGTTAACACATCATGCTAAACTGTGAATAATAACTACGAATCCTCACTACCACTAGTTGACAGGCCTTACTTACTTACTTACTTAGTCCTCTTAGCCCCCTTGGGAGCATAGGGCATCCACCATGGATCTCCACCTCACTCTCCTCTGCGCTAAGGTCTTTACTTCTTGCTAGGAGGTCCCCGTCTTGGACAGTTCATCAAGCGTGGACTGCCTCCAGTTGGATTTAGGTCTCCCTAGCTTCCTCTTGCCTTGGGGATTATAGTCCAGAGCTAGTTGACAGGCCTAGAAGCAACTAATTTGATTTGGTTCCATTATAATATATTGATTTTGGTGTTGAATATGTGAGAATCTGCTTAAGGCCATCAACTAACAGCCAGCTTTCCACCCTTCAATTTCAGGCGTTTCTCCCCTCTGTGTGTGAGCTGCAATGAACCCATTATTCCAGCCCCAGGCAGCGAGGAGACAGTCAGAGTGGTGGCTCTCGACAAGAACTTCCACCTTAAGTGTTACCGTTGTGAGGTAAGACATTTAAACACAAAATTGTATCAAAATATACATCCCAGTGTATTCAATAACCCCTAAAAGTAACAAAATGCTAATAAATAAATGTATTTATTTGTCCTGTAGGATTGTGCTCGTCCTCTCTCCATAGAAGCAGATGAAAATGGCTGCTATCCATTGGATGGTAGGATCTTGTGTATGAAGTGCCACACCCAGCGAGCCAAAAAAGCTGCGCAGTGATTGGCCGAAGCAACGTGACTCAGATTAACTATGAACCAAAATCCAAAAGCACAGGATTCACTCAGCTGCCGTTTTGCCTTTGCAGCAGGGCTTTATTCAATGTATGTGCGCAGGTGTGAGTGTGAATGTGCTGTGTGAAAAGGTATGTTTGCATGCAGATACAGTGTAATATTCCCCCATCTTTGTTCACTTAACTTCAGTGCAGAAGTAATGTACTGCATTGAAATAAACTCCCCTCAACTTTTATTCCCAATCTCAAACTCTCCAATCTCTCATCCAGCCCTCTTTGTGTACTAGAACGTATTTTTTGTGCCAATTCTATGTTTACGCTAAAGTTTTCAGCATAACTTGCACAAGAAGAGTTTGGTCAAAAGAGCAGTGTGATGAATATAAAGTTGCCTTTCTTTGTCACTCGCCTAAGTATTGTTAGTAGCAACATATACTGAGATATTTCCATCGTAAGACTTTCACTGTCTGGTCTCTTTCCTTATGAGCATTGTAACTACATTGTTGTTACTGAGACAGATTGTTACCATAGGGTGAGGAGTACCAGAGGCCTCCCATTTGACCACTCTGCAGATTTCACCACTCTGGTTGGCTATTTTGTAGAGCATATCTTTCACACTTTGGCAGTTGTGCCTGCAAGCATGGTTAATTATGCTTTTTCTGACTACGTGAAGTGCTTTTTATTAGCCAATCTAATCCGACAGCATTTTAAAGGCGACTAGGGCTAAACGTTGACTGCAAAAAAGATAAACAGTGAATGTTGCTCTTAGTTTTTTTGTGATGTGAATTTATTAATACACAGGCATGCGTTGAATTAAATCTTGTTGCTCACTCTTCTCTGAGCATGATCTGATTTGATCATCACAGACTGTTTAAGGGCAAGATAAGGAACAAAAAAATCTGCCATTTTCTTCTCAAAAATCGTTTAAAGCTGAAACAGTGTATTTTTAGATGCATGCTTTTTGGATGCACAAATTATGAACAAACAGGCGAGCACAGATTCCATTTCAGGGATCTCATATTTTAAAAAAACAATGAGGTTATAAGTGTCAGCTGCATGGCTGAAAGCAGGACCTATCATGATCGTTGCACAGTTCCATAGTGAAGTAAAATAGCCTTTAAGTGTCACTTTGACTCTAAAGCCCCGCACATAATCAATTTTGTATTAGTAGACACCATCTAGAAACATAATAGTAGTTTTTGATATGCATTTTCTTGGAATCTCTTACTTAAAATAATATAATTTTTGGACCATTTTCTTCTATTAAGTATTAAGGTTGTACCAGTACTCAAATAGCCTGTCCTTACAGATAATAGATCAGTAGAGGCATTAGCTTAGAGTTTTAGTTAACAGATGTTGAAACATAGTGACCAAATATTGCGAAGCTGTTAGCAAGATTATGGTTCGTAAAACAGTAACATGAGATTCAATGTTTTGACTTTCATGGTTTTTTTCTCACTATTTTTGTGTTTGAGCCCAGATTTTTGGTTTTGATCTATTTTAATGTTACAGTACATACCACTATTCTTTCCTCTACTCATCTTTTGTACTTAAGTCTGTTCATGTCGGTTATATACTATTTTATTCTTATCTTACTGTACTGTGTTTCATTGATAAATGCTTACAATTATTTGGCTTAATTTTGAACCTGGAGATGTGCCTTCTCCACTGTTGTTCCTTTTGAATGGAGCCTGGTTTGCAGCTACAGAAATTCATTCCACAATAAGAAAACAGTAGTTACTTGTGATCGCATTGAGCTTGGTGCAGTACACCTCCGGAATGACTAACATGGCAATAGTTATTTAGCATTGCATGTTATCTGTGTAGGTGGTGGTGGCATTTCTTCTAGTATTATGTCTTTTGTTTTCACCAACTACTCTACCCTGCCTTTGTCATCACTATGGGTTAGTATACGTATGATGATGCCTTCACAGTTGCATTTATCTGCCGTTTTGGTGTGTTACGTCCTATTGTATTACATGTGGATGCCTTGTTTTTTTCCATATAACTTTTTTTATAAATTCCTGTTTGATATGTGTGAATGTGTATATGTTACATTATTTAGCCCCACCCCTCCCCCCTTTGGCTGTATCAAAAGATAAACAAATAAAATGCTAAATACCAAAATGTTTTTTGGTCTTATTTCTCGACTGTCAACTGTACAATTTCATTGTTCTGAACACCTACAATACATAGTGTATGCTGTATAAGTAACCACTGAAAAGTTTCACGCAATTACAGTTTGTCATATTTGTTTTTGCCACCACATTCTCTCTCTGGTTGGCCTCCATGTGACAGCCGTGAAACGTGTTTTCTCCCAGACTCTCAATGACGTGCTACACCTTCAGGACACCAAACTGCTCTATCAGTCGTCAACAGCCATACGTTGCACTGATAATGACGACAGCGGACATGTGTGCGTGTGTATCTGTGAGCATTTACTTTCCAGGAAGTGGTTGACCTCATTCAATGCGATGTACAGTAACAGTGTATAGGCAAAAGGAATTTGTTGGCCTCAACTTACCAGCCCAAGCCTTGTGTTTTTTTTTTAACATTTAATCCTGCAGACAGGAGGAATAAAAAAAATAAATAAAGTTGGAGACTTCATGTTTAGTTTCTCCTGGGTTCACAAATCACAAAACAGCCACATGCATGCCTTAGAGTTGTTCTGGAAAAGAGAGTAAGACGTAGCCTGCAGAGTTGTTTTTATCAGCGCGTCAGATGAGAGAAGTGAGTGATGGAGAGAGATAGAGGGCTGAGATGACAGCTGTTTGACGGAGGGACAGCAGCAGGAGGGAGCACATGTGATACATTAAATGTAAAAGACATCAGAAACAGAGCAAGACATCCATAAACTAAGAATGAGTGAAACTCCTGTAGAGCTTGAGGTAGGATCTTTCCAAAAAACTAAAAGTTGACCATGTTGTTATAAGTTGTGTTTATATTTCTTTTATGTCCAAATGGTTGTGAAGGCTTATGTGTTTTTTAGTTGCTGGAAACTAGAGCTGAGCCATATATGTTCCTGGAAAATATTATTTAAATGATGTGGTCCGGAGAGGTCTGCAACGCTCTTAAATTGTTTTGCTAATGTTTGTGTTGCCACATACAAACTGATATTGGGTTTTTTTAATCAGCATTTTCTGGTAACTTTGGAAAATGTGTAGACAAGCTGCTGTCCAGTGCCAGTGATATTAACATGCCGTATGATTCTACCAAACTGTGAAGTCAGTGGAGATGTCTAAGTATATAGTGAAATTTAAGCTAATGCCATGGTTGCTCTGATTACAACTTGGAACACAGTAGTCAGAACAGAAATTCCTGTGTTGGTGTTGTTGGAAATATTAAGAGGCTGCTAAGCGTTGTGTGGAAATGAAATGACTCCAGCTGTGATCAGATGTAAAGAATGGATGTGTTTTGGGGAGAGGTGTGGAGATGGTCAGAGGTTTCTGGGATACCAGAAATCACTGGTGATTCTTGTGGAGATGTTGTGGGCCTAGTTCAGTAAAAAAAAACACATACATTTCCAAAAATATGATTGTGTCTCTGTTGACTAATTCTTGTTTCACTTGCTCACTTCCAACCCCAGCTATCAGTCCAGCCATCGGCACAGCCAGAATCGGAGAGGGGGCTACGGCCTCCGCCTCTGTTTCAGCTGCCCCTCCCCACCCAAGATCCCTCCAACATCTATCAACAAACCCAGCTCCAGCCTGAGCTACAGCTATCACAGAACCAAGCCAAGCCAGTGTGGATAAATCATCGAAGGCTGTTTCTCCTCTTTTTGGGGTTTTGTGCTGCCATTCCGCTACTTATTTGCTACATGCATCATATTCTTCAAAATAGGAGCAATAACCAGAAAGACAAAGGTAGGCCTCCAGAGAAACACAACATAATTACACCATTCATTCAGAATTTACCATTTTGTCTGACTCTTTTGTTCACTCTTTCCTGTAGTGACTCCATGTCTCTCCCCAGCCTGTCAGTGGGCCTCAGCCCGTCTGTCCATGTCTGCTGATCCCTTCACGCAGCCCTGCGATTACTTCTTGTTCACATGTGGATCCGGCAGACTTTCACCAGACAGTGGGGGGAGGCAAAGAGGTCAGGGCATCCCTGGACATCCACAGAACCAGAGGGAAAAGGCAGTGTGGCCAGAGAGGAGAGGACAGAGTAAAGAGAAAGATGACAGAGGACGGAGAGAGGAAAAAATACTGGATAGAAAAACTGTACTGCTGCAGTATCTTACGGAGATCTTGGGTAGTTGTCTGCAAATGGGCTGTCCTGTAATGTGCACCACTCTGCATTGTATTGCTTTATTCAATCATTTGTCTGTATTGAGAGATTATATTATATTAATGTATTGTCTGAATCATGTTTTTCTTGTTCTGTTTGTCAGAAGCAAATGACAGACCGGGTAGTACAGCAGTGCAGAAGGCCAAAGGATTTTACTATTCCTGTTTGGACACCAAATCCATAGAGACAGCTGGAGCAGAACCCTTCCTTACACTCATCAAGAAAGTGAGATAATTATATGCCCTTGAAATGGGGGCCATTGGCTGATAAATCCCAAACAAAAGGCTGTCAAATGCAATGTTCCCTTATCACCTCTCTTTAAAGGTTAGGGGGAATAATGTGTCTGTTATTTGTTGCATCTCAGGCAACACAAGCCACAAAGAAATTATGCATCTTACCACTAACATGGCAGAATTTTTAGCCATGCTAGCAGCATGTATGTAGCACTATTGCCCAAGCAAAATATCCCCTTATGTCTCATGCATGCCATATATAATGATTGTATCTGATCTCTGTCTCTATGTCTCTGTGTCTGCAGCTGGGAGGTTGGGCAGTATCAGGCCAGTGGAATCAGACTGATTTCAACTCCACCCTGAGCCTGCTCATGAGAGACTATGCCACCTTTCCGTTCTTCAACCTCTATGTGGGTAAAGACCCAAATGAAACTGCCCGCGGGACAATCAAAAGATACATACAGGCCAGTATCCATTAGAATAATTTGTCCTTACATGCTGGTGGGAGGACTGCCATAGCAAAGTAGGCTTATTGCTGTAACTCAAGTCTCCTCTCTGTCAACAGATTGATCAGCCAGATCTGTTGATCCCGATTGAATGGAACAGAAAGACGCTGAAGTCTCAAGCTAAAACTCAGGTTGATGACTTTGCCAGACCACTATTGATTCAAGAAATGTATTTTATTTAATAAATAATGTTAGTCCATCCCACTAATGCATTCCTTTATTATTCTCCTGTCTCTTTTCATCCAGACGCTACGTCCCTTCTTGGCATCATGTCAGACATACCTGGCACTGTTGGGGGCCCTGCCCAGCAGCAGCATGTTCCATGTGGGCAACTTTATGTCTCTGTCCTCTGAGCTCGCTGTGGCTGCTGCACCTCTGGACTATCGCCTGTCGAAAGGGCAGCTCTATCAGCGCATGACCATCAAAGAGCTACAGGTACAGGGAAGGGGTGTGTGTTGCTATACACACATACTGACTCTGAATCCAATGCAACAATTGATTTTCGTTACATAAATGTGCCAACAGAGCCAGGCCCCTGCCATTGATTGGCTGGGCTGTCTGCAGGCCGCTTTCCATCAACTGCCTCTCATCGAAGATGATCACGTCCTTCTGCATAACTTACCCTACATTGTGCAAATGTCCCGCATCATTGGCAAATGGCTGAACAAGCATGAGCTGAACACCAGGTACTATAAGTGACACAAAACATACCACAATCAAACTTTTCTGTTTTTCTTTCGTGACCTTGTGCTGCCTCATTTGAATCCACTCAGCGGCCCCATTCATACTTACATGGTCCTTAATCTGCTGCACACCTTGATACCTGCTCTAGACTCCAGGTTTTCTGAAACAGAGAAGAATTTGTCTGTGGCTCTAGGTTACACTGAAGGGGTGAGTCAACACAGACAAAGTCCTTTAAAAAAAAAAAAACACCTGTGAGTTGGTTTGCTGCGTCACATCTTCATTATGGGCTTCTTCACCAGGTAGCCCCTCGCTGGAAACACTGTGTGTTAGAGACTGAGAGAGGATTTGACTCAGTTCTTACACACCTTCTCAGTGAAAGGACAGCACACAGAGACGTGAGTAGCGATTATGGGGAGTTGGGACATAATGAATTAAGCAGCAGATGAATTTTAAGGCTGATGTTTATTTAAGATCTTAATGTTCAACAGGCAGAGGAAATTATTCAAAATATAATTTCCTCCTTCAAGTCCAAATTACATGAACTCAAGTGGACAGATCAGAAGTATCTCCAGTTTGTCATGAAAAAGGTAACAAGTGAAGCAGGAGATGTTATTGTACTCCTTTAAACTGCATTTTGTTGGTGTTTTGAGATCAATAAAGGTATGCCTTCCTCCAGGTTCAGTCTTTAATTCCAAGACTTTGGACTACAAAACAGATCTTGAGTGAGGCTGAGCTTGACCTGCTATTTTCAAAGGTACATTAAAGACCTCTAATGGCTCTAACACATTAGGTGTAACATTTTCCTCTTTATTTGATGTCATTCCTAGTTACCCTTCTTTTCACCTAAACTTATGTAACACAACTTTGTCTAATGCAATTTGTATTGTACGTATCTATTGTGCAACTCAACGGGGAAAAAACTAATAGTAATCAGTTGATTCCAGGTGACAGTCGGCAATGGCACACATAGCTTCTTCTCCAACTACGTCCAGCTACTGTCCTTGTGGCAAAAGAGACTCCGTCAACTCTTGACTGAGCAGACTGAGGAGGCTGATATGTAAGTATCTGCCTCTATTCTTAAAGTTGAGAGTCAATATGAATGTTTTAAGCATGTAATTAATCTTTTCTCGTTTCTTTTAGTCTGTCTGTCACACCATTTATCCTGGGTGATGAGCTCCTCTTTCCCATGGGAATGTTTATCCCTCCTCTCTTCCATCCTACTTATCCTAGGTAAAATGTACACAGATTTTACTATTAAATGGTTTTCATATACTGTAAGATATAACATTGATTGTTGTACATTTTAGTACACACTTTGTTTTCTTTCTTAACAGGGCAATGAATTATGGTGCAATAGGTTTCCTTATCGCCAAAGATATCCTCCACCTGATTCTGCCTGACAGTAAGAGCAGCTCACATTTGTCATGTTTGGGTCACTCACTCACTCTCTCACTCTCTCACACACACACACACACACAGTAAATTACCTTAATAATAACACTCCACTTATAGATGGTTTGATGCAGTATCATATCAATCTCTCTGTTGTGTTGTAGTTTACTCTCAAAGTGAGACGGTGCATGCTGTGGGGGAATGTGTGTGGGCTCACTACCTCAATGTGACAGAAAAAGCAGGCCGAGGTGGGGCGTTTTCTCTCTCAGCGGCACAACAGCAGGAGGTGTGGGTGCAGTATTCTGCGCTGCAGATAGCATTGCAGGTGAGCAGCCATCTTCAGGTGTTTGCTTCTGTGTGTACAACAACACTGAGCTCCTTCATCCACATTTTTTCCTCAGGCTTATCATCAGAGTCTGAAGAACCATCCGAGTGACACTTCCATCTCAGGACTATCACACACTGGTCTGTTTCTCACATCTTTTTCTCAGGTACTGTGCTTCTATTATTAGGTTACAATTGTCATCTCCTTTCCTCTCAACTACTGATCGCATGACTTTTATTATATTCCTTTTCTAGGTTAACTGTGACTCAGACCCATACCATGAATTCATGCCCTTGGAGTCCTCCTTCTTGATTACAGTGATTTGTGCCAAATCTGACCTGTGTCCTACAAGCCTGCAGTGCCCCAGTAAAACCCAGCAGCATTCATTACAAACATGCTGAGTACATTCTGAAGAACTGCACTCTGACTCTTATTTTTTGTTGTTGTTATTTATTAATATGGATTGTCTGGCAAAACTATCCACTTGGTGCTGTAGAATATAACCGCACTGTGGAGGTTTACAAACTGTTGTTACAAAGATAGTTTATTTATTATAAGACATTGTGAGAGTACACTGACATTGTTTGTACAGTAATGTGCTAGTTGTTAAGATGTTTGGATTTCCATAGATTGCACAAGCTGTACATATTCATGTAAACAAAATAAACATTAGAAAAACTGTTTTCACCTCATGTCACAGATCCACTTTATCACATATGCTGCCATGGTAAAAAAACGATTCGTTTTAAATGAGCTTTTGTCTCCTAGGTGATGGAGACAATCATCTCCAACAGCAACTAAATAATTCTTTTTGAAAAATAAATAAAATCACAAACTTACCATTTGAAAATCAGTGTCTGTCAAACTTTCCAACAATCAGCTGGGGAGTTTTTTTGTTTTGTTTTCTTTCTGAAATATGAAATAGGCTAACAGCAAAAATGCGGAGGAAAGCCACAGCCAAGGGCGCAAAGGAAAAAGCCAATACCAATATTAAAGCAAGAGAAAATACACAGCTAAAGGTAATAAAACAAATAGAACGACCTACCAAAACTCCGACTGGGAAAGGCCTTGGAAAAGCAGGAGCCAAGCGTTTGGGCCGACTTCTAAAACGAGCCATCCAGGACCCGGAGAAGCCCACCGTGAAGGGAAAAGTTTCTCTGCCAAGTGAGTAATCGCTACAGTCATTTTAGCTACCAGTTAGCTAACTTTAGCTAGCTAGCCACAGCAACACGCTATTTGTATTCAGACTTGAGAGCCTTCCAAGTTGAGGTTTTTGGCAAACTTAAGCTAGTCTGTTTGTTAATATGTTAACTTGCTCCAGCCAACATGTAACGTTAGCTTGGGGTAAAACAAAACGGGGGTGTTCTCAACCACCAGTCACTCCATTGGCAAATGGACTGTTACGGTGTTGTATCGAACTTTCCCCGTCGAGATTTGTGGATGTTACCTAACGATAGCTAGTATTTTAGACTGATTTTTTAATCAAGCAAAATTAAGAAATTAAGAAAAATACAATGAAATATATATCTCAATTCAAATAGGGTACTGTGTTAAAAAGAGAGGACATGATCTCAATTTCCTCAATGATAGCCCTAACTAATAGTCAGGCTTTAATAAAAATGCACTATACAATTTATAAGATCATTCATTTATATTAATCCTATCAAAAAAGGTTATGTTTTGAATTGGGTCCTTGGAACAAGATACTTATATATAATCAGGGCATGAAATTGGCACCCGCCCAGCCGCCAAATGCGGGTAACTTTTGTGATTGGCGGGTGAAACTGTCAATCTACCTGCCACATTGGCGGGTAGCCAATGACAATTGAGTGATTCAGACTCGTAACTATCGGTAAGCAGGGTACACGGTTGCTTACGGGCCTGGTCCAATCAGGGGCCCGCATCACTGGAAGACATTGATTGACAGCCGGGGCCCCCTATCGCATTTTCATTACTAACACAATCCCAGCAGTCTGCAGCCACTGACCAAGCAGGAGTGAGAACGGGTGAAGTTAATTTCCTAGTTTCTGATATGAAGACGAGACGTGTGTGTGACTCAAACATCTCACATTTACCAACAAAACGTACAGCGAAAGACCGTGCAAAACATTTCAGACCGTCCTGCCAACACGTAGACATTTTAACATCAATGTACGCTGTAACGTTTTTTCACTCTAAAGTCAGCGCTGCTGTTTCAAATTGTCGGCTCTCTGCAGCGGCCGGGGCTGCTCCGTTTCCCCCGCGAATGACGCGCACACACAATCACACACACAGAGAGACACACGCACGCACAGACACACACACAAACGCACACAGTGGATGCAGGAAAAAACGCAGATGAGACCTACAGGATGACCTAAATTGAGGACAGCTACGTTATTGTAAGTGCAATGATAAGTTAAAGTCCAATAAGGACTTTATTAAACCGTATGAATGTGTCCCAGGCCAGGATAGAAAATTAACTAACAATGTAAAGATCAACAAGCCACTGACAGTGACAGATATGTTCATATTTGATTCATCCAATAAATTATTTTGTGTCTTAAATCCACCAGCCTTTTTCATATTTTACCAACATTTGCAGCATCCTGAGCCTTTTTGGTAAGGTTACTTGAAAATCTCAGCCCAGAGTAGGCTAATGAATTAATAGTAATAAGTATTATTCTCCCTAAAACAAGTTTCCTTTTTATTTATTTTTTTATTTTTAAGAACTATACAAAAAACATTCATGTGTTATGGTGCGCATTCACCAGTGTTTTGTTGTTGTTGTGGTGGCGTAGGCTACTCCAGATTTTGTCTAGTCATCTCATCTCATATATGCAGTGGCGTAACGAGCCAACACAGGATTATCAAGGCGGGCCCCCCTACTACAGCACGTGATGACGGCGCAATGTTCACGAGTAGGCTACCATCAATAGGACAGGATAGGATCATAGAGACACAGCAATTCCTGTTTTTCACCTTCATGACGCAAAAAAAAAGTGGCTGGTAAAAAGTCCCTGTGGCAGGTGGATTTAAAAATCCACCTGCCACAGTGGCTGGTGGTCAAAAAAGTTAACTTCATGCCCTGTATATAATGATGTATTATTACATAATTGCTTTAATTTACTTTATTTTTTCACGTCACACAGCCTTTTCTTTATTGATCTTCCAGAGACTCCTGTTCGCCTTTTCAAGCATCAGATTCAAACTGAGGCTGAGAATGCACCCAAGACAAACACTGCAAAGTCGGCCTCACCTCATGTCCCCCAGCTCATCCTCAATGTTGTTTCCCAGTGCAAACACCGAGGTGGCATCTCCATGGAAGAGCTCAAGCAGACGCTGGCTGCTGGAGGCTACAATGTTACCAAGAACAACAGGCGGGTGAACGTGGTGACTCAAAGGCTGGTTAACAATGACAAACTCGTACGAACTACAAGGAATGTAACATTCAGACTCAACAATGAGGTAAAATAACCTTTGCCTATATAATGTGATAACTTGTTTTCCCATAAAGGGTTTAGCTAATAGGACATACAACACTGAATGACTAACTAACGCAGAAATGTTTTGCTGCAATGCTCTGTACATGTTATGCATATAGTTTATCGGGCCAAAAGCAGAACATACTGGAGAGCAGCAGCACTTTTCTTCCCCATGTGATGCAGTGTTGACTTGACCTTCACATTTCAATGCACAAGTTAGAGACAGCATGTTTGTCTTATAAAAAATACAATGTAGTAATACAAAGTTACCAGTTATTTTGAATCCTTTTTTTTTCTACAAAAATCAGAAACAGACAGACAAAAATCAAGTAAGGACAAGCAGTGTGAAATCCCCACGACTAAAAGGAGTTCTGAAGAAGAGCAAAACATCCACCAAATCCTCCAAAGAAGCAGAAAAGAGACAAGCCAGAAAGACTCCCAAACCAAAAGGAAAGACTCGTAAGTCAGCAGCCAAATCACCAAAACCAAAAGGCATGACTTGTAAACCAGCAGCCAAATCACCAAAACCAAAAGGCAAGACTCGTAAACCAGCAGCCAAATCGCACAAACCAAGACAGCAGACACCCAAAGCGAGAAGAAAACCACCAAAGCCAACAGGGAAGAAAAGCAGATCTGCAACGAACTGCGTGGCACGGGTTCGAAAGGCACCAAGGAAGACTCAAAGGGCTCAGAGACGTCGACCAAAGCAAAACCGGCATCCGTATAAATCTTCCCGGAAAAGCCAGCAACCAAGGCCAAGACTAAAAACACAGCAACGTCGAGTTACCAGGAGAAGAGCTTACTACTATTAGCATTTAGAGTAATTAATGGTGAGCAGTAATAAACTCAAACCTTTCTAGCAACCTGAAAGTGTTTTTTCTTTTGATGCATCTGCAGAGTTGAACATTTTTTATTTTAAATTTAGGCTCCATGTTCTCAGGATAATCCATGTATTTATAATCTCGAAATATTTTGAATCTGCTATGTATTTCACTCTTCTCAGTCTAAATGAAAGAAAACCACTTATCATTTAGTCAGATATTTTAATGTAACTGTACTGATTGATAATCCAAAACTCAGTAATTGGTGCAATTGATAATGGTATAAAAAACAACCATGCTTCTACATGAAAAGGAAACACTGGGTACAGAAACCTATGTATATTCCACATGGTGGCCAAACACCATCATACAAGTATACACATACAGTGTATAACGGGATACATGTCTGTAGTCCACGCAGCATCACTGGTGAAATGGACATCATATCCATTCCTAGTCCATTAAAACAAGTCCATGTACTCTGTCTCTGCCAGGTGAACAGCAGTAGTTTATTGACTGTTTGTCACACGACACCCCACACTTCCTCGAAAGCAGAGCACATCTTGGCACAGGTCAGTGCCGCAGAGAGGGGGTAGTTACTGATGGACACCGTCTTCTCTGTGTAGTCCACATTCACCTAATAAAAGACAAAGGGATAAGTAACACAGATATTTGATGCTTAAAGCAGTGAATCCGCATCTAAAGCCATTTCTCACCGCTCCATGTGCAAATGCTCCAACCACCACTGCAGCTGGCCCTTCTGGCACCAAAGACCGAGGACAGACAGCCTCTCCGGCAGCAGAGAAGGAGGTGGATATGCGGGGGCAGCCAGGAGGCAGGTGGTCAGACACTGGGTTTTTAATCATCCTCAGAAGCTTCTGAGGACCATCAGCAGCCCTGACACTCAGCTTGTGCAGCAGCTGAACTAAAATACAAGAAGAGAAGAAAAAATAATTACGAGACCAGCTAAGGAGAGGCGTAGTTTAGGACATGAAACCATAACGGGGGGGGGGTTAAGACTGACTGCTTTGTACTTTGCCTACACAAAGATAAAAGTAACATATCTAGTTTATACACAGAAAGCATTTAAAGTTCTTAGTTTACCCATAAGGCCACAGAAGCGAGTGAAGGTTCTTGGGATGCGGGTCTGTGGGTTGATCTCTATTAAGGCATTTTTCTCTGTGTGGATGTAAACCTGTAAAAGGCCTGCCCTGTTCAGTGGACTGTCCATCAACATGAGCAGACACTGGTAAAAGGAAATAAGATATTTAAGTTAAAAATTATTCAACTTTATTAGAAAAAAAAAAAAAATGCTATTACTGACATAAAAGATACAATATAATAAGCAGATGCACCAATATGTTTTTTTGTAGCTCATGCTTGAGGTAATTAGTATTTTCTTTTAACATGACTACTGCTACTATTATATTATTATTAATAGTTTCATCCAGTGAAAAATAAGAAAAGTAATACAATTCAATAAATACTGGCAGTAAAATTGCATTGATACCACTACTGCTTTAAATAGCTGATATGCATTGAAAACAGACTATTTGACATTATACTATATTGGTGCATCTCTAACAGACTAACCCATGGGCTACATGGAAATTAAAATTCACTGCAGGACTCAAAAATGACTTCCAAGACAATATTTTTAGTAGATGCAGAGGTGTTAAGGTTGAGATCTATATTTGATATTTAATAAACTTGTCAGTGCTCTCTGATGAATAAACAATGTAAAGGTGACACTGTTTCTATAAGTGCACCACTGCCTTCTTGTTAATTGATGTCTGACATACAGTATAAGCCCATACTTATTTCTATGTATATGCTGATACCAAAATATCTGTGATGAGCAGAGTCAGCACACGATTCCTACACTTTTTGGGGTTGTACCCACATGGTCGAAATCATTAAGTCTTTTAGGACAATAGCGTCAGCTAAATACATGTTGTGGTGGAATTTCCCAAAACACCATGTTGTGGTAAGATGAGACAAAGGGAAAGCTTAGACTACTTTGGGTCATTCATAGGTCACAGGTCAGGGGACCAGAATATTCAGCCAGTCTCTAATAACCAAACCTTTTCTTGTATGAATATGTTTGTCTCTCTACAGAGTCAGGGAGTCTAGACAGCTGCATGATTAGGGAATGTTTTCTTTCAGGACTGTCTCCTTTTTTGAGGTCAGTGAAAACAGTGAAAAGGACCTGCTACAGTTTCTCATGCATCTCAGAACTAGGCTTAAGGTGACCATCTTTTGTTTTGGCGCAATCAATATCTTGGCATAACACAAACTTGACAGCTTGGTCTAGAGACAACATGCATCAGGAAAAGGCACAGACTCTCAGAGTTGAGGACGACACTGCAGAATAGCACATCGTGGTTAAGCTGTACTGTCTACCTTAATCTCCTCGATTGAGATCAATTAAAAATCATTTTACGTTACATAAATCTGACTTTAGGTCATGACAGACATAAGTGAAAAATACATTTGTACATACTATTCTAAATGAGTGCTTACCTGATGTGTGATGTCTGGTCTTATATGTCCCGGATTCCTTCCACTTTTGACGATCATATTTTTGTGTTGGTCACAGTTTAACAGCTCAAAGGTTTTTCCGACCTGGGAAATACAAAACATGTACTTATTGTATTAGTTAGCCCAAATTTTAAAAAGGTATGGTTACTCGTGTCACTTCCACTCGTAGCAGGTAGGGGCTGCATCACAACAGCACACAAACACGACCCTGACGCTTTACCTTCACTGTTTCTAACGATGCTCCCTCCAGAATAACAACTAGTCTCCTCTCTGCCATACGGTCGTGCAGGCTGCGGAGATGTTTGGCTGGTTTTGGTTCATATTCGTCCAAATGTTCAAGACCACGCTTCTTCTCATTAGGAGCCGCCATGATGCCTTCAGCTGGACTGTCGCGGAATGTGTGCGTCACGGCAGAAGTGCGCGTGCACGAGTGGGTGCCTAATAACAAATAAGTGCCTACTTTCGCTAACTAACGTTAAGTTGCCACACTGCTAAGTGATAACTTTTGGTTAATATTTGGCTTTACTAACGAAAACATAGTGGAAGAAAATAGTTGGATGGATGGAAAACTAGTTAATGTATTGTTAATTTACCGTTTTTCTTCTTGAACGCATATTGGCCAGTTGGGATGATGGCGGAAAAAGCTTTGCAGCTGGTCAAAACCATAGACTGTAAATATATGCAGTCTATGATCAAAACCAAAACCGTAGACTGGTCAAAACATCCTAGGTCAAAATCAACACTCTTGGGCATGGGCCAATCCTAGCGCTTGAATGCACCGCAGTGCGTGTCTTGCTTTACCTCACTTGTATGCGCCGGATGCTCTTCCACAACGTGTTGAAGTAATCTCACGTGTGGGTTTTTTAATCTTACACCGTACAATCAGAAGTTGGGTCAAAAAGATACAGATTCATCGGTGAGTATGTGGAGAATTGTTGCTCAGCTCATTAGGCAAAGACTCAGTCAGACAGTGTTAATAACCGATGTCCGTATATTAACTTGACAAACATGACATATATTGGATCAACTAGCTAACTGTTCTGTCTAACTGGTCGTCGCAGCTTATTCTGCCATTTCTGTGTCACTACAAAGTGTTTGAACGCCTTGAAGTTTAACATTTAGGGTAGCTATGTCCCCATGAATGTCATTTTGAATTCATTTGAAGTACCATAAAACTATTAGTAAAAATGATGATTTGAGGCCTAAAGTTACCTCATGATCACTTTTAAATAAGATACCTATGGAAGTGTTTATGTCAATGGGTTTAAGTAATCTTATTATAAGTTTATTTTACCATAAGAAGTTCAATGCAACATGCTGTGACTTACTGTATATATTTAAGTATGTGTACGTATATGTAACAGTTGTGTGCTTCCAGGCAAATGCGTCCCACTAACTTACAGCACAACATGGTCAAGAACGCAGAGTGGCATCTGTTCGCATACACTGACATTGTTATTTTACACAGGTTTTTGGAAAGATGAAACAATATTTTTCTCTGCTTTTTTTCTTTATTTTTTTGGGGCATTTTTAGGCCTTTATTTCCACAGGACAGATGAAGACATGAAAGGGGAGAGAGGGGGGGAATGACATGCAGCAAAGGGCCGCAGGTCATAGTCGAACCTGCGGCCACTGCGTCGAGGAGTAAACCTTTATATATGTGCGCCTGCTCTACCAACTGAGCTAACCCGGCCACTTTTCTCTGCTTTTCAAAGTGTCTGTGTAAATCAGAGTCATGGGTCGGAAGTTGGATCCCACCAACAAGGTGAAGCGAGGACCGGGGAGAAAATCCAGGAAGCAGAAAGGAGCAGAGACCGAGTTGGCCAAGTTTATAACTGATGATGGTGACTATCAGCTATTTATAAAGACACACATCAACTGTGGAAATATATACTATAAAGTTTAACAATAATTCACAACTTTGACAATGATTATGGCTTTTTTTTTTTTTTTTTACAAAGTTTTATTTTTTTGTTTACAGATGAAACTGCACCAAAACGCCTGTCAAGTAGAGGCAGGAAAAGGTAAAAGTCTGACTGATTACACAACATGAAATACTATCACCCTGTTGACAAGTTGCTCATTCATGTTGTTATTTGACAGAGCTGCGAAAAGAGTCCAGAACTTGAAAAAGCCTAAAGATGCTGATGAGGAACAGCCCAAGAAAGGTAACAACATCAGTGTCTACCTCCATGTCGCTTTTGGATCAGAGCCAATGCTAAGAGCAGAGCTGCTCTGGGTCCTCCACATGGTGATAGACACAGAAAATCTGGGAATTGTTTCAGACGATGTTTCCGGACATCTGAAGTTTTTTTTTCTTTTTTTTTTTTAAAGTTGTGATATAGGGTTTTAAATTTTCATTCATAATGGTCTTAAAGTCTTAAATCTGACTTGGTGAAACCTGCAGAAACTGTTATACACAAGTTTTTAGATTCAACTTTATTGTCATTGTGCAGAGTACAAGTACAAAGACAACAAATGCAGTTTGCGGCCAACCAGAAGTGCAAAAAGAGCAGAAAAGCGCAATGTGATATTCAAGTATAGACAGGACAAGAAATATAGTGCAGTGTAGACAGTAGTGTACAGTTGGTTTACAGTAAGTGCCGATAATTACAATCCAGCACCTGCAAACAAGAAAAACCTAAAATAGTCACACAATGTTTGAAATGTTGTTGCCAAAGTAGTTATTTTTAATCAATCACAATATATACATGGCATTTATTGTCTGGTACTTTTTCTCTAAAGGATTCACTGATGAGAACAGTAAATGGTTGAAACCAGCTAAGAAGAAGCGCAAAATTGATGAACCCGAAAGTGAGGATGACAGTGATGAACACTGGGAGGAAGATGATGAGGAGGAGGAGCAGCAGATGAAGAAGGGAGGAAAAGACCAAGGAAAGAAGGGTGCAAAATTAGAAATGAAAGAAGTGGAGGAGGAGGATGATGATGATGGCGATGATGATGATGATGATGATGATGAAATGGTTGACGACTACGGTACACTTGATGACGGCAGTGGTGAGGAAGCAGTGGAAGAAGAAAGTGATGGAGAGGAAGTATGTGAAATGATTCTACTATAACCTTTTTGCCAACCACCACTTTGTGTTATTCTGTATTCAAGACTGGACATTTGACTTAAAATGGTGATTCAAATGTCAAAATTTAAAAATTGCTAAAACTGTAAATTTGCTGATTTCCTGATTTCACTTCACTGTTGATGTATTAAACCGTGCTATTGGATGTTGCAACAAAGTCTTTTTCTAAGTTTAAGGGTGGTTAATGTGGTAAACATAGTTGGTAAGATTTTGTACTTTCCCTTTTATTTAGCTTCTTCCCATTGAGCGTGCAGCCAAGAAAGCGAAAAAGCTGAAGGAAACCATGGCTCTAGAGAGTGATGACGATGATGAGAAGGAAGATGACGACGAAGACGAAAAGAAATCAGAGGCTGACATGGATGAGGAAGACACAGTACAGGCCAACATGGATGAAATGGATAAATTTAGGCTACCTGGTGCAGAGGAAAGCGAGAGGGAAGGTGAGTAACTTAGTTTTTTTTTTTTTTTTTTTTACAATGAGATACTTCTCTTTTAAATCAGCACATTTAATTGTTTTGCAAGAAGTCTAAATCCTTTTTCTTATCGACATTGTTAGGCATCATGTCTCTGGACCTGAAGACAATCCATCAAAGAATAAAGGACAACATTGATGTCCTTTGTAATTTCTCAACAAAGAGGGAGGAGGGGAAAGAGAGAGCAGAGTACATCTCTCTTTTGAAGAAGGATCTCTGTACTTATTACAGCTACAACCACTTCCTTATTGAGAAATTAATGGACCTCTTTCCTCTTTCAGAGGTGTGTGCCTTGTTTCTCTCTCCCTGTAGTACCAAAGACAGCACATTTAGATTTTCTTCTCATCATGATCAGAACTGATTGATGCACACCATTTTAATAGTTTGAACATGTGGCTGTTAAGACCTGATTTGAGGGTGTGTGTTGAATTAATTGATTTTTTTGACTGCAGGTTTTTTTGTTATTTTTATGAATGTGTTTGTTTTTCTTCCTTTTTGCTTACAGCTGGTTGATTTCCTCGAGGCCAATGAAATTCAGAGACCTGTCACTATCCGGACCAACACACTGAAAACAAGGAGGAGGGATCTTGCACAGGTACAGTAACTGCTCGGGGGGGAAGAGATGGATGAAATGGCCAGTTACAATATTCTCAAATGTTAAAATTCATAATGTGCTTCGTAGTATGTCTTGTAAGTCGACTTACAAAAAAGTACAAATGAAGTAGTAATATAATTTGATTTGTTTTTCGACAGCACTACACTAACATTAAAACATTAGTTCAATTAATTCAGTTGGCAGAACAAAACATAACACTCAGAATTGCCTATTTAGAGAAAAAGTGGCTGAAATAAATAGAAGAATATTCAGATGAAAAGAAACAAATGTCTGGCTTTATGGCGAGAATGTCATTAACCAAGAAACCACCACTGAACACAAGGAAAACCTTTGTATTGTGTAGTGTCAAACGCTGCCTTCGGGTGTTCGTATGTTGAACTCTGTGGTCTGTTTTTCCTTGTTTAGGCCTTGATCAACAGAGGAGTGAACCTTGATCCACTGGGGAAATGGTCTAAAGTGGGTTTGGTCATCTATGACTCCTCAGTACCTGTAGGTAGGTGTCAGCACATTCATGATGACGATTTTACTTGAGCTATTAAGGATCTTTTATTGGAAAATATCTGAGGCCGACTGTTACCTCACAAACTTTAACTGTAACTCTTTCCATGTTTTAAAACAGGTGCAACCCCGGAGTATCTGTCTGGTCAGTACATGCTGCAAGGAGCCTCCAGTTTTCTGCCCGTCATGGCGCTCTCCCCACAGGAGGGAGAGCTAGTGTTAGACATGAGCTCAGCCCCAGGGGGCAAGACCACCTATATTGGTAAGATTTGCTGCAGTTATATATCGTTATACTAATGTTATGTTGCATTTCAAACTGTATAATGTAGACTAGGGCTGCAACAAATGATTATCTTCATTATGGATTGACCTGCTGATTATTTTCTCGATTCGTGGATTGACTGTTTTGTCTATAAAATGTCACAACATTGTGAATAAATCCCAGTTATAACTTACTAAAGCCCAACAGGATGTATTTTAATTCCTGGTTTTATCCAACCAACAGTCCAAAACCCAAATATATTGATTTTACTGCCATGTATGACGATAAAAAGTAGGGGTGCACGATTCAGAAAATGTCACGATTCAATATCGATTTTTAGGCTCAAGATTCGATTCAAAATGGATTTTCTATTCAAAAACGATTCTCGATTTAAAAAAAAAAAAAAAAAAAAAAGATTCACAGTATGTAAATGAAGTTATTTTCCCATGTGATTGCAGTAGACATAACAATTTAAAAGAAAAACACAACAAATTAAATGTAGTTTGATATTACTTTATATGTCTTCATACAAAAATAAAAACTTTTGCAACTAAAAACTGCAAAGTGCCAAGCTTTGGCCAGCTTTCAAATACATTTAATTCAAGTATAAAATAAAACTGTTATATATAAATCAGCTTTTTAAAGAGAGTTCGGTGGGAGTTTAGAGCATTGAAAGAGTGCGTTGGTTGACTGGCATGTTAGGTACTTCAGGTTGTTGTTCGTCCACGTCTTTAATGTTAATCTCTGGGTGATGGCGTACCATGTGAGTTCTCAAGTTTGTGATGTTTCCAAAATACTTAACTTTCGCTTTGCAAAGCCTGCATATAGCATGATTCCTATCAAGTTTCATCTTCCCCTCAAGGTTATAAAAGCTGAAATGTGCCCAAACTCGCTTTCAATGAGGATGGAGCAGGTTGAAAAAAAAATTTTCTGTGAGGTTTTCCATTGTTTGTGCCGACTAAACTACTTCTGCTGCACTCGTTCTTCTTTTGATTATAACAAGAGTGCCCAGGCATCAGTGTGAATTCGACGCAGCGCCATCTATGGGAATAGCAAGCTTAACTCATTTCAGGACAATAGTATACACGCCATTACAAAACGAAAAAGAAAAAAAAAATATGAATCGATTTTTGGAATTCTATGAATAGATTTTGAATCGCGATACGAATGTGCATCGATATTTTTTGCACACCCCTAATAAAAAGCATCAAATTATTACATTTGAGAAGCTGGAACCAATGACCGAAAAATAACCCAAACAAACTTTAAAATTAATTAAATATCACAATAGCTTTGTTTCAAGTGCAATGTAGATGAATGCAAACTTTTCTCGCATGCAAGTTCAATTATTTTTTTTAACGTTGTATGTGAACGTTCCACCCTCAGCTCAACTGATGAGAAACACGGGGCTGATCGTGGCTAATGATGCCAACGCTGACAGATTGAAGAGTGTGGTGGGCAACGTCCACCGTCTGGGCGTCACCAACACTGTTATCTGCAACTACGATGGAAGGCAGTTCCCAAAGGTATCGTTTATACATCTGTAGAAAAACATTATCTCCATGATTTACGTTGACTCTGGAGTTTTAAAGAGTGTACTGACTTTGCCTACAGGTGATGGGTGGGTTTGATAGAGTGCTGCTTGATGCTCCGTGCTCAGGCACGGGAGTCATCGCTAAAGATCCAGCTGTGAAGACCAGTAAGGTAAAACACCATTCACTGTTTACGTATACACTCATACAGATGTATACTTTTGGTTTTAAATAACGTAAAAAATTATAATATTTTTTTATCATCCCCCCTCCTGTTTCCTGACAGGACGAGGCCGACATCCAGCGCTCTGCTCACTTGCAGAAAGAACTGATTCTATCTGCAATTGACTCTGTCAATGCGGAGTCCCCTACGGGAGGATATCTGATCTACTGCACATGTTCAATAATGGTATTTGTACTATATATGCAACAACAATATTATTTATTCTTAGGTTTACATGTTCTTTGAGTATTTAGCAGACAGGTTTGGGTATTGATCAGAATGTCATCCACCAGGTGGAGGAGAATGAATGGGTGGTGGACTACGCTTTAAAGAAAAGGAACGTCAAATTAGTTCCCACTGGACTTGACTTTGGCAAGGAAGGCTTCACCAGGTAAATAAGATAACCAATGGGTTTTCACATAGTGGTAGAGATATTGAAAGGCCAGGTACTCTGATCTTCAACCCTAAAAATGTTTTCCCATTCTTTCAGGTTCAAAGAACGTAGATTCCACCCTACTCTGCGAATGTCTCGCCGATTTTACCCTCATTCTCACAATATGGATGGGTTTTTTGTTGCCAAGCTGAAGAAATTCTCCAATGTAATTCCAACTGCACCAGCAGCAAAAGGTAACACTTTCTCTTATGAGCACATGCCAACTTTTATCATGATAGTTATCCTGTTTAAAAACAACTCATCCTGTGTTTATTTATGTAGAAGAAGAAAGTGCAGACGCTCCTGAGGCGACAGCTGTAACAGACTCACCTGAAGAGAAACCATCCAAAAGTGGCAAGACAAAGACGATTGTCCCCGGCAAGGCAGGCGGCTTAAAGAGGAAAGCCCAAGCCAATGGAACGGAGGCCAAGAAAACGGCAAACGCCAAGCCAAAAGGCAAAAAGGACTTATCTGCTGGACCAAAAAAGGCAAAGGTCGCCAAAGTGGATGGAGAGACTGTGAAAGGGACAGAAGCCAAGAAGCCTGCAGTGAAGACAGCTGATGAAACTAAAGTGTCAAAGGAAGGGAGCAGGTTTGAGAAAAAGCAAGGCAAAAAGAGAAAAACACCCATGAAGGCAAAGGACAGAATGGGAAAGAATAAATTCAGAAAGTTGAAGCATCTGTTGGGAAAACAAGGCGGAGAGTGATGGTGTGTACAGCTTGATAAATTGTACTAGATTATGTAAGAGCTTTGTAGAGCTTCATTATGGACCCAGATCCCTTCAGCTAACAAGTGTGTACGCTGTTGTCATTCAGAGCAGCAATTCTGTATGTGTCAGTCAGATATTATTTGTAATGCCTGTGTACAAATGAATTAGACTGGTTAGTTATGTTCTCTCTCCCTTTTTTTATTTGTTCCAGATTATTCATTATGTTTGTCTGTTGAGTTAATTGCAGGGTGGGACAACTTCCATAAATCTGGAACATAATAAATCTTTTAAGATATCTTTCTCATCACTTGTTTGATTCATCATTCATCAGTGGGAAGTGTTACTTGTCTTTATAGTACATCAACATCTTCTGGTTTTTTGATGGGTAGAGAGCTAAATGTATAAGCCAGCTATGGTAGCCTCTAATAGCTTTTGCTTAACCGTCTCTTATTACATATTAGACATCTGAAATGTAGTTTGACTAGTCAATTTAGTTTTGATTAGTCCAGTTACAGAATGAGATAACTACAATTTGAAATTTGACTAGTACTAACTAATTTTTTAAACATCTAAATTGGTATCTTTAAATTATGAGTAGTCAGAACGACATTGGAGGTATATGAATTTGAGGTCTGACTAGTCATAATGTAAACATTCAGATATTGGAAAATGTAATCTGATTCTAATATACACTTCAATTGTTCAGTGTTAGAATGTAATAAGATCTTAAATTGAGTTTTGACTGGTCATAAATACACTGCAGATATCTTGAATCATGTCAATTTTAAACATGTTAAAGGGGCTTTCCGTATACCAGCTAGTATTGATTACATTTATTTAGTTTTTACTTGGAAAAATACATCGCACTTTGAATGAGTATTTGTGCTGGAAAGCGGTTTTGTCAAGAATGTGGAAACAACCAATCAGATTTGTCCATTTCGGACCGGAAGCTGTGTTGTTTACATTTTCTAAGATGGCGGCGGGGATGTATTTGGAGCATTATTTGGACAGTAAGCTGTTTATAATGCCTTAAACATGTTGGAAAACATTTCAACCTACTTAGGTTGTTTTATGCCTTGTCTTTCGTTGTGTATTGTAGCTCCTGGGCAACCCGCGTGCGGAACAGAGTAATTTAGCCGTTTTCTATCGGTGAGCGGGTTTAGGCTCAGTCTATTTGCTGGGATACCGCAGCGCAGGGAGGATGCAGTTTGAGATGGCACAGCACACATACTGTACAAGCTGGGCTGATATAGTTTAAATTAATTAAACAAGAATATCAGTTGTCTTTGTGTCTCTTGCTGGTTATTGCATTTCGTGTGGATGCTAGTTAAAGCGCTATCGTTAATGGTAGCCGGAGGATCATCCGAGGCACACCATTCAGATAGCTATTCTACTTGTATTAACGTTACTGTTTCATGTTGATCTCACTGAAAGCGGGGTTAAACTGTTGTCTCCCCTTCCACAACACCAGGTATAGAAAACTTGCCCTTCGAGTTGCAGAGAAACTTCAATTTGATGAGAGATCTAGATCAACGCACAGAGGGTGAGAACAATGAACTGTGTACTTTAGTGTGGATTTTAACAATGGATTTTTGTGAGAACGCATTTCGGCTGTACTGTTACACAGACCTGTTAAAGCAAACTATGCCACCTTTATATCTCATGGTTGAACTATGAGATCTATGCAGTGGTTCCCAACCTGGAGGTCGGGGTCCTCAAAAAAGGATCCCAAGGAAGGTCTGAGGGGGGGTCACAAGATGATGTGAAGACAATTATTTCTCTCTTTAATGTTTGTCTTTTCCTTGTGACTTTTTCAGGTCACTGAAAATCCTTCAAATAAAACAATCCAAGACAGAGAATCATTTTTTGATTGAAGTCACAAGTAGACATTACTTAATTTGAAATGGGCTGTACTCAAAATACTGAAAAAAGTGGGCTGGGATTGTCTCCACACTCCGTTAAATACCAAAGTTTTTGTCACAGCCTGACCGGCTATCAAAACAAAGAACAGATAAACTCAGATTACAACACACACAGAGGGAGTGTGACTTCATTCTCTGCTCAGGACGTCATTACTCCACCCTATCTATCTCTATGTTCTGAATGTCCAGTACAGAACCTTTTTAAGGGGTCACCACCAGCCGAAAAGTTTGGGAACCACTGATCTTGAGTTGAAAACTAGTACATACTCCACAACATTGTGTAAACATTTTCCTAAGAACAACATTGTGGTATTAGTTGACTTTTTTTCAATTTAGTATAATAAGTCGTAAGTGTTATTTTAATATTAGCCAGTATTCTAGCTATTTCCTGTATTGCTCAATATGAGCTGTTCATGAATGCTCAACAAGAAAACAGACACCTAATATATTTTTATTGAGATTAACAATTTTTTATTTTTTAAACAACATACCAAACAATACAATTCGCAACATGAACATATCCTCCACCCTTCGTCATCAACACCCACCCAAACAAAAATCAAGAAAAGATGACACAGTAACTACAGTATTCCAGACCATACAACAAATTAATAACAAAATAGACAATAAACCAAATAAACATATGTATAAATGACACAATATTTAAGTATATTGTCATTGCAATTATTTTCTGTATATTTGAGAGGTATTTTTTGTTTATTTTCAGTATAAGTTTTATCCCATTGGTAACATTGACTCAACAGTTACAATATTGTTTTACAAGTTTTACCCCTTGTCTCTGTTTTAGATCTAAAGGGACAGATAGACTCTCTGGCTAAAGAGTACACAGCCAACGCCAGGACTCTCTCCTCTGAACAAAAGCTGACCATACTAAGACAGATTCAGCAGTCTTACAGTAAATGCAAGGAGTTTGGAGATGATAAGGTGCAACTGGCCATGCAGACCTATGAGATGGTTAGTATCTTAGAAATCATCATTGTTTTACATACATATGTAGGTCATATGAATGGGAACACAATTGATAGACCCACCATACCACAGTCAGTCTGCTGAAGTTGCATTTTCTGCAGGTCGACAAACATATCCGGCGTCTTGACACAGACCTGGCTCGGTTTGAGGCTGACCTGAAGGAAAAGCAGATTGAGAGCACCGACTATGATTCCACCTCTAGTAAGGGGAAGAAAGGTGTGTGTCCATTTTATTTGCTTAATATCTTTTAATGTTGGGGCATTATTATTATTATTATTTAGTGCAGCCAAAACCATAATTGGTGGAATAATAAAGTGGTTGTGTAATTCCAGCTGAAACCAGACAGAAGGAAAAGAAGACGGCTAAAACAAGGTCTAAAGTGAAGAGTTCAGATGAAGATGGCAGTCCCAAGAGTGCACAGAAGAAAGTCAAACTCCTTCAGCCGTATGTTGTGTATCACATTTCCAGCTCGTGCTGGCCATGTGTTTACTTTTCATGTTTGAAATTAATAATTGTTAGTCAGTTTCGTGATGATACTCCCATTCTCACTTTCAACACTTTTTCCGATCATCAGAGGAGAATTCAACAGCCCTGCCACCAACTTTGGGAATGTGCACCCATCTGATGTGCTGGACATGCCAGTGGACCCCAACGAACCCACCTACTGTCTGTGTCATCAGGTTTCTTACGGCGAGATGATCGGCTGTGACAACACTGACGTGAGTTTTGTTTTATGTTCCTCTTTCGATCTCAGTCAGGGGTCACATGAAGTGCCTTTGGGATTGTAATTTACCTTTTATTTATTTTTATGTTTTATGTGTTTGCATTAAACAAGAGGTTGGGTTGGGACTTAATATTGTAAAGGATTTGGTTTGAGAATTTAAATGTGGGATAAACATTACAAAAAGGACACTGACATTTCTCTTTTACTTTTGTGGATAAATAAGGCTTTACATCAGTTGCACTTACTTAGGGTTAAACAGCAATAGCAAGTTGTTGTTTTTTTACAAAGGGGCAATTCAGTGTGCTTTACATAGGTAAAAGCAAAAAGGAACACCCATTTATAAAATATTATTAATAAAAGAGAGTAGAAAATAGGAGAAAAGTGAGCCGAGCTCACAACATACGCATTGGAAATACAAGTACAGAAGCCACTAGACAAAAATACCTACAAAGAAAGTATGTAATAAAATACAAACAACAATTCTGTAGACACTTATGGTTAAATACACTAATTAGAGACAGTTGTGATTATTATAATAATTGTTATTGGGGCATAATATTTGTACTTTTGTACAAACAAGTGTGTTTATGGTTTTCCCTGTACCTTTCTGTATCAGTGTTTCCTACTGGTGGTTAGTGGCATTGCCTTAAAGTCTATAATCATATTTTTTTGGATGGAATATTGTAAACATTACCAAGAGCAAGATCCATAAGCAAAATAATGAAATGTTTTTTTATGAAGAGAAAGGTGGAGGTGGTTTTGGTATAGATATATACTAAAATGCTTTATTGTGACATTTCGCATATAAAAAATAAAGAAAAAACAATACATCTTAGAACACAAAAAAACACATAAAATGCTACTTTAATGAGACCTTTAATGTGAATGGCCTGTCCAAACAACTTATGATTTAATGTTTGTAAATACCACTCAAGTAACACAAAGGTCAACAACAATGTACTTTTATGGGACAGGCCTGAAATGGAGAAGATTCAATAAGAATAGGAAGATTTAATAATGTTATATATCAAATAAAAGGGCACTCGGAGAGTGCAGACCTCTGTCAAGGCATGTCCTATCTCCCAATAGTCCCTTCAACACATAGATGCACTGCAAACCTGAAATTATCTAGACATTACCCGGTGGAGATGTATGTTAGAACGCAAATGTCCGAATCAGTTGGATCGGACATGAAACACTCTTTACCCTGCCAGCTCCCTAGTAAGTAATGTTAATGTAAGGTGAATTTTCCCAGTGGGGAACTAATTATTCGACACCACATGAATATCAGCACAAATGCCCTATCTCACAATGTTAACAAAAGTGAAAAGTAATTTGTATATTCTCCCCATGATTTGGATCGCTCCAAAATGTGATGGGTTCTTCCTTGGCCTATGGTACACCCTTCCACCAAGTTTCATGAAAATTGGGCCAGTAGTTTTTCTGTAATCCTGCAAACAGACAAAAGAAAAAGAAAATGGACTAACAAAAACCTATCCACCTTGGCGGAGGTAATAATCAGTTAATGTACATAGAGTACATGTGCATCCTTTCCCTTACATATATTTCTTAGATGTTACTCACAAATTAAGAGGCTTAGGAGTCCTGCAGTCTAGTGCCTCTTCCTCTGTGGATAAGGTCACATATGACAGAGTGAGTGATTCATAAGTAGATGCCACACCACACATACTGATGTATCTCCTTTGAAAGATTGATTTTGTTTGTAACCGTGTGTTTTGAATCATTTTGTCTCGACTAAGTGCTCCATTTGCAATGAAATACTTAACAGCACATCGTCTTTTTTTTTTCTTTACTTCAGTGCTCTATTGAGTGGTTCCATTTTGCTTGTGTGGGCCTGACAACCAAACCAAGAGGCAAATGGTAAGAAACTCGCGCTGTACTATCCTATTTTCACTGTGCGCAATAAAAGTGTGAATTGTTACTTATTCAAGTCAGTCAACTAAATGTTTTTGCTGTGCTTTTTTATTCATCCATCAGGTATTGTCCACGATGCTCTCAAGACAGAAAGAGAAAATAAACACCTGGAACAAAACGTGGTGGTTCAGATGGAAAATGAGAAGAATATTTCTTCATTAGTTACTAGATTTTTTGTTTCTCATCCTCCTTAACATTTGGTGCTTTTTCTTTTGGTTTATGTAATTTGCCTTGGTCTGATGCAGTGTGTGTGAAGGAGCCAAGTGGTTACAAATGTATTTAAATATTGTTTTTTTTTTTTTTTATAAACTGTTAACGATAATCTTTATTTTTTTCGTTACCTTTGGTGCTCTTATTGTGATTTCTTTGTTTACATTTTGTTTTACTAGTGAATAATAAACACTAAAACAGACCCAATGGTTTAACAGTCCCAAGTTGTCACAATAATTTATACTATATTTACATGTACGACTACAAAATAAAAAATCAAAAAAAGTATTTTCTCTGAAAATAGTTAGGCCATGTATACTTTTTTGCATTGTTGTATAATTAGTTTCTTGTGCTTACGCCTTGGAACACTAGTTTTATGTTTTAAGTAAAACAAGAGGGCAAAAGAACATGAAGACAAATGCTGCGTCCTGACAGTATTAGTCATCTGGGTAGTGAGTTAAACCATTTCATTTTAACATTTGAGTGCTGTATAGAAAGTAAGACAGTTTGTGAAAAGTATTGTCATTTCTGTAGCTGAAACATTGGTACAGTGGAGAGGGGGTGATTGTGTTGTCAATCATTTGAATACAGCTACTACCTCAAAAAACTTGCCTTTGTGGTCCTTTGTCTCTGTGTTTTTCATCAGTCTGTTGTGGCAGCTCTAACTTCGTGTTATAGTGTTCAGAATTGTCCAACAGGTGGCAGTATTTCGTGTTTGTTTAAAACGCCTAGCTCTATGAGGCGCGTGTATGTGACGTCAGAGTTTCGTTGCTTTGGCGCGATGTCCATACTCATTTGAAAACTTGCGGATTAAACCGCCTACAGACGGCGGAGAGAGCAGGCTACACTTTTGTCTTCAGAGGTCGTTATTGTGGCTAAAGGGACTTCAGCCGCTACAGGTGAGCATTATCTTTATAAGTGAGTTGTTGGCTAAAGTTTAGTTGCAGTCGTTTAGATAAAGTTATAGTCAACAAGGAAAACTACGCAATTGCGTTAGCGCAGCTTGTTAGCATGCTAACTTTGCTATTAGTAGTTTGTCTGGCTAGTTACATTCACAATAACAAACTTGTATTGTTTTGATAATAGAAAGACTTTATCAGTCCTACCGACTAGCATTAGTTGGTAGATTAGTGTTAAGTAGTGTGCACTTTAGCCTGCTAGACAGCGTTAAGACCTAACGTTAACTAAAATATTAACTTTGATATGAGATACTAACGTTACTTCGCTATGTAGCTAGCTAACGTTACAGTTCAACGATAGATTGTAACGGTACATTCTTTAAAATGCGAACTAAGTAGCTAACGTTAGTTTAGTTAACTTGCGTTTTCTGTTCTTAACGCAGGGATGTCGTGGGACTTTTTTGTGCCTGTGTGCGTGGGTGACCTGGTGAAGACGGGGGGAATCAACCAGTACGTGGTTCAGGATGTGGTGCCCCCAAAACAGCTGCCACCATATCTCAGTAGTAAGTAGAGAACTTGTATGTATGTATTGTAAGTTCCGGAACTGTTCTTTCATTTGGGCTGTTTGTAATGCAACTACGGTTTTTGTCTCTTCCAACCAGAATTTAAAGCAGCATTGAGAAGCCAAGGGCCTTTGTGTATATTGGAACACTTTGATACAGGCTACAGCGTGCTTCAGTAAGTATTAATAATATATAGCGTGTTCTAGTTATTGCTATTATGAACTGTGTGAATACAAAACTTCTGTCTACTTTTGAAGGCACTGCAACTCAGTGGAGCTGGGTGTGAAAGAGGATACTCTGGAGTTACTAGTACAAGGTTAGACCTCTTCATGGTTCTACTTTTAAATAGACAAAAATACAACCTTTATATGCTGGGGTGATACACACATTGTCTGGATTTTTTCTCTTTTAGTGGTTAGTGGCCTTGCTGCTTCTCTGCCAGCATTTCTCGCCTCCACCTCTGTATCAGCTGATGAGCGCAAAGAAAAACTTAATGCAGTTAAAATGAGTGTCTACCTGCTCTGCAAACTCACAGAGACCTTTGAGAGTGACTCCTATAGACAGAGTATTGTCACAGCACCTGGGAAGGTATGGAAATACTTTAATTGCTGTGACTGTCTGTTGCTGTGTTCAACCATTTTAAATGCCCGCATGATGATATATTGGCAAGTTTGATGATCTAGTCAGACCAATAGATTTCGGCCTCTTGCCTGTGGTTAGATGGGTAGTCTTGGTGGTGTGGTTGAGTTTTATTGCACTGCTGTAAGGGCCCATCCACAGTGAACTTGTCACCTTACAACCTCTGCACCCCCCTAGAGCAATGGGACGGGACAAGTGGAAGATGTCAAACAGTGTGTGTGTGTGTGTTGTATGGATGTATATGTATCAGCTGGCAAGAGGCTATAGTCTCAATATAATTGGTTTGGCAAATATGAACTACTTTCTTTGGTAACCTGAGGGCATGTGTTGTATGTTAATTTTATTGTGTTGTGTAGGACTTTGTGATAATTAGTGAAGCTTAACCTATTGAATTTATCAGGTTTTGTCTGCCTTCCACAGGGGGGTAAAAAAGGCAAAGGTGGCGGAGAAGGACTGCTGCAGTGGGACTCTGAGAGAGAGAAGGTGCTGCAGGCCCTCGTCCAGCTCCTGCAGCTGGATATCCGTTCCCTCTGGAGCCTCTCCCTGGTGGAAGAAGAGTTCATCAGGTACTTTGCTGACTCTGACTCTCCTCCAGATGTTTGCCCAGCATTGATAATATTGGATCTTATATGAAAATGATTTCTGCCTTTTAATTAATATTGTCGTACCGAACCTAATAAGGTTAGATGATCTTTTAACTTTGTGAACATTTCCTCACAGTCATAGCTTTTCAGCAGAAACCATATGCAGTGAATATTTCCTTTTAAAAGAGGTTTTATTGTTTTTGGTTCACATGTGAGTTCTAGAACTTTCTTAACACTAGGATTGCCAGCCTCTTTAGGGGTACTATTTTTTTTCTAAAGCCTCTTTCCACCAAGCAGTTCGGTTCAGTTCAATACGCATTAGAACGTTTTTTGTTTTTATTATCAAAAGTTGTGGATGGACTGCCCCCTTTGTCCTGTTTTTGTTACTCTTCTGTTGAGGTACCTAGCACACTGATCCGATACCAAAGGTGGAGATAGAAGCACTGCAGTGGATCATTGAGGAATGAAAAGGTTTCAGCCCTTTTCTCAACGCGTAGCTATCCACGGCTTACATCACACGTCTGAGCAATGCAAGAGGAAATGTAAAAACTAAAAACGACGCCCTACTTGCATGGTTGACGCAGCTCCTACCATCCACTCAATCAAGGTGCTATAGTGTTGATGGAAACGCAGCTTTTATCCGACGCCCAAAAACGTCTGTATCCTTTTGTTCGAGCTGATGGGCCGTTAACGCATCATCAGTCTCCATCTCTTTAGCGTGCAGATGAGTTTCTATGTCCAAATCATTTTATCATGCAAATGCATACTTTTGGTGGAAGAGAGTCAGATGACAGTACCAAGATTACTGTAATCTCCGATACTCCTGGCCAATAAATTGGCCTTTTCCTGGGGTGGGGGGGACACCAAAACCCATCGATTTGGTTTTCTAAACGTTATTCTTTCATTATGACAATATAGGCACATGCAAAATAGGTATTTAGGAAAAGTCAGGGCAGGAGGGAATTTTTTTTTTTTTTTTTTTTTTTTTTTTTTTAACTGCAACGTTAGTGGCATGGGCTATGGTGATTGTTAACACTTTAGCTCTTAGCAAAAGATTAAACACAAAACATTTGGTGGTTAGCCTTAAGAATCATCACAAACCTGTATAGTTCTGCGAAATGTTCTGATAGATACAGAACTCGTGTATAGAACGTAGAATTTGATCTGGGCTTCAAGTTACGTTTCATGCAGGTTTTGTACCACAATTGAACAAACTTTGAATTCTTTGCTCTGTCCCTTCTCTTAGCTGTGTGACCTGCTGTTGCTATAAACTACTTGAGAACCCAACCATCAGCCATGTCAAGAGCAAACCGACCAGAGATGGCATAATCCACTTACTGGGGGTGCTAATCAAAAAGTACAACCATCTCCTAGGTTAGTCTCACAGTCACATGCTGAGCCTGTGAGCAATATTTATAACTCAGGGAGCATATCAACCCTGTTAGTTTCAAGAACATCATGTGTAAAGAATAAAAAGCAACATTACAATACCTCCTGTTATTCAGCATTCATTGTAAATTTAGCTTTTGGTGTATACTCTCTAAACTCTTACAGGTGCAGGTGTAAAGGTCATCCAGTTGTTGCAACACTTCGAGCAGTTGTCATCCGTGTTTGCTCAGGCAGTGTCTGTGTGGAGCACAGAATATGGAGTCAGGGCAATCATAGGAGAAGTAATAAGGTCAGTACGCATAATTTGTGCGCATATAAAGTTTCCAACAAGCAGTCCTCTTTGTAAATCTGTTTATTGAAATCCAATTCATTGGCTGCAAATGACCATGTTTGGGAGTTTATGCCTGTTATTTTTCACCATTCCTTCAGGGAGATTGGTCAGAGGTCAAGTGAGGAGCTTGCTAGAGAGGCATCGGGGGTCAAAGCTTTTGCTTCCTTCATTGCAGAACTTGGCAGCCTGGTGCCTGAATTAGTGATCCCCAACATTAGTGTGCTCATCACACATCTGGAAGGAGAGGTAATGTTCATCCTGCTAACATTGAATTATTTCTTTACAGCTCCTGAGTTTGCATTAGTGACTCTCAAAAGGAGCTAAAAGTAACTCAAGTATGACTTTCTGCTACTTAATTTGGTCATTAAGTTCTCTTGCTCAGGTGCATGTTTTGCTGTTATAATGCCACATGTCACCCCTCATTTAGGATTTGATTAGTGTTGTCTTGTACAAAATGTGGTACCTTACTGACACAAGAAACTGGAAGAAAAGCTCAAACTCCCTTCCTGTGACAGTTTGCCCAGTGATGAGACCAAGGCGAATACGAGCTTACTGAATGAGAGTTGGGTTCTTCTTTGCCTTGACTGGCAGGTAATCTTGGCAGTGCAGAGGAGTATTCCTGCTCTGCTGTAAGGGCCTGCCTACAGTGACTTGGCTCGACCCAAATTATTCCTTTACAGTCACTGCGGAATATTTGCTGGGCTAAAGCTGACAGTGTGTGTGTGTGTGTGTGTGTTGTATGTGTTGTGTGTGTGTGTGTGTGTGTGTAAGAGGCAAGAAGTTCACCCAACTCTCTTTGCTGTTCAGTTAGCAATGAGTTGCTTCTTTGGTAATCTGAGGGCAGAGTTCAGAAAGTTGTTCTGTATTTGCCATTAAATGCTCCAATACATAAATCCTCTTTAAAGACCCCATAATTGTTGTTGGTTGCTGACACAAGAACAAGATTAGGTGCGGACTTATTCCCCATTTTCCACTTTTTCCCAGAGTCACTCAATGCGTGTCGCTGTGTGTGAGGTGCTGGGAGAGATCCTTGTGCGGGTCCTGTGTGGTGACGGGCTGGATGAGTCCGGTAAAGCCGACCGCGACCGATTCTTTGACACGCTGCAAGAACATCTGCATGACACCCATTCCCATGTCAGGGCACGTGTGTTGCAGGTCTACACACGCATAGTCAACAGCAAAGTATGTTCACTTATAATGTATCTATAAATACATGTTAATAAAGTCTCCTGTGGTAATAATTACTGTCTTGTCTGTTTAGGCACTGCCTCTGTGTAAGTACAGTGAGGTGATGGAGCTTGCTGTGGGACGGCTGATGGACAAATCTATAAATGTGGTGAAGAGCGCCATCCAACTGTTGGCAGCCTTCATCGCACACAACCCCTATAGCTGCAAGGTAACTAAACGCAACACAAGTTTTAGACTCCAAATAGCAGACATTTTTCTCAGATTTCACAGTCTCACAGAAATATGTTTTGTTTCTTTCAGTTGAGCAGTGCAGATCTGAAGAAACCGCTAGAGAAAGAGACTGCTAAACTCAGAGAGATAAAAGAGCAACTGGAGGGAAAAGCACCAGGTGAGGATGAACCCTGATAAGTTTGTTTTTCTTCATGTTCAGTGACAGTTTGCCCAGTGATGAGACCAAGGCGAATACGAGCTTACTGAATGAGAGTTGGGTTCTTCTTTGCCTTGACTGGCAGGTAATCTTGGCAGTGCAGAGGAGTATTCCTGCTCTGCTGTAAGGGCCTGCCTACAGTGACTTGGCTCAACCCAAATTATTCCTTTACAGTCACAACGGAGTAATCACAGGGATGAAACCGACAGTGTGTGTGTGTGTGTGTGTGTGTGTGTGTGTGTGGTTGTGTACATGTGTAAGAGGCAAGGAGTTCACCCAGCTCTCTTCAGTGTTCAGTCAGCTGTGAGTTGCTTCTTTGGTAATCTGAGGGCAGAGGTTAGAAACTCCATATCCTCCGGATAACCAGGTACCAAAGTGCTGTAATTTTAGATAAGAGCAAAAAAAGGAGAATTTCTTTTACAACAGACGTCCGTATTGTAATTGGTTGTCAACAGCACTTGAATGCAGCATTCATTATGGCATTTTCAGCATTAGGGTTATGATTTTGTTTCTCTGCAAACTAATTCATTACCCCCCATCCTCCATTTTTATACATGTTGTTTGTTAGCTTTAGAAAGAAAACAACCTCATGTATCTAACATAAGAGAGAATACTGTGGCACACCAGGAAAACAGAATATGGTGAAATGGTGGCACAACATTACAATCTTGATTTTTTTTTTTTTTTTTTTTTTTAACCCCAAGAACAGTTTCTGTCAGTTGTTCCTCATTTTCTTTGCAGCTCTAACCGAGTCATCCTTATTGGATTTTAATTTTCCTCTCCCTCCCGGCAGTGGCAGTGATAAAAGCATCTGAGCTGTGGGCCGCCATGGAGCCTGAGCTACTTGTCACTGTCACAACAGAGCTGGAGCCCACAAGTGAAGCAGAGAGAGAGCAGGACGAGGAGGAGGATGTGGAGGAAAACAAGGAGGCAGAAGATGACAGAGCAACTGCAGTGAAGGTTGCTCAGTACCTCCGTGTCAACAAATACAGGTGAAGGCCTGGGTAGAAGTTGACTCAAGCGTCACCACCTGAAGGATTTATTTTTTATTTTTTTCTCCCACACTGTCAATTACCCAACAATTTGATGTGGGAAATTTGTTTTCCCCTCTGCAGGAATGCTGTGCGTCTTTGTATGAGAGCCCACAGCTGCTTCCCTAAATCTGAGATGTTTGCGTCTCTGTCCACTCTCACCGCGGAGACTTTAATGGACACACTGGCTCTCATTTTCAAAGGTAAAACCTGCGCTCAGTTCACCTGACGCATTACTATCCAGAAGTACTCATTAAAAGTCTCTTAATGGAAGCAAGATTGAACACATTTAAGATTTGGTTCTTTCTATTTCCTCTTGATTGGAGGATTCACATTATCTGTCAGTGTCAATTAATTAAAACTGATTGGTATAATATTATTATTATAATATTTCACTTTTTATAAAAGTGAGTAGAGGATATATTTTAAAGCATAGAACACTACACGTTAGCACACTCAACTGATAAAGATGAAATGGGACACACGTGAAATGCCTTTTCAGATTTTAGCCTTTTTGTTTGACTGTTTTGGCTTCCAGCAGTTCAGGCGGTGTAAACAGTAAATCACAATTATAAAGGCAATTGCATAAGAATTGACTTGAACAGCAATTACCCGTATATGTCAGCTTTTAATAAAAGTCAGTCTTAATTGGACCGATGCAGGGTTTCTCGAAGTCTAAATTACCCTGAGCCAATCATATTATGGTGACAAAGTGTAGACAACAACAAGTATGTCAGTTTGTAACAAGTATACTTTTTTATACATTATTCAGAATTTGATGGCTTATTCCTTAGTATGCTGGTAATGTAAATTGAACACTTCTGCGGCTGCCTCACATGCACTAAAAGCCTCACAGTGTAGAGAATAGATTTAACTTAATTACTGTACAGCAGCTGCAGGAAGTGTTGAGTAATCAAGCAGCAATGGAAAATGGTTTATTGGTTGAATTCCTTTTATGATTGCTTTTTAAGCCCAACTTACTTTACATGATGTGGTCCCTGATGTTTTCTTCAGGCTCTGACGAGGACACCTCTGAGCTCAGCCAGAACTTGCCACCAACCCCGCAGAAAGAAGCAGAGAAGGAGGTGGAGGATGGGGAGCTGAAGAAGCAGGAGATGTTGGTGCAGTACCTGAAAGACACAGAAACCTTCGCCTTACAAGTGGAAAGAGCGATATCTGTCATCAACACCATGCTCTACTTGAAAACCACTTCAGGTAGAAGGCAATATTCACCAGAATGCAAACCGATTCAAACTTGTGCATTTCAATGTAATTTACGTTTTGACTCAAAACTCAGTAAACTCATATTTGACAACTGAAGTGTTTGGTTTTAGTGGTCCAGGAGGCTGTGCAGTTTTGTGTGACAGTGTGCGAGTTCAGCGTTGCCAACTCTGTCAGTGGGGTGAGGAAGATGTTGCCTCTGGTCTGGTCAACTGATTCTGCCATTAAAGATGCTGTCGTTCAGGCCTACAGGCGCCTGTATCTGAACCCTCAGGGAGAGACCATCAGGTCTGTAAAACTGCCTCACACATACATGACAATATGAAGTGTTAGTGTGATTTCAGATGATTATACATTTCATTTAATATAAATTGTACTGTAATGATATTGATTTTGTCAGTTGCTGAAGTCTCTTGAGGATTGCATTAATGTTAGTGTGCCTGGCTTGCTGGTTTACATAAGTAAGCTAAAACAATGAAATCATCACAATCTAACATGTGTACATAGTCAAAATTACTGGTAATATTGTTGTCATGCAACCAAACCTAACAACACTTAAAAAGATTTATTTTGCGTTGTCTTTTTAAAATAGCTGTCTCATCTTTCATTAGGACGAAAGCCAACACTCTTGTTGACAGTCTCTCTGAGCTGATGGTGGATGCGTCTCTAGGAACAATCCAGTGTGTTGAAGAAATAGTACGTAACTCTGTTATTACTCTCGTATGGCTTACTTCTGTGTATAATGGTCAATTATAGAAGCACAACTATGCAGAGTCTTGAGACATGTTTGTACCAGCCATAAAGTGTACAGTGTATGTTTTGTTTACCTGGTGTTTACTGTATTTTGGATTGTATATACCTTTGTTGTAAACGTCCAAACTTGTTTCTGGTGGTTTCTTCAGGTGCAGGAGTTCTTTGGCAGTGGCAGCAATCTCCAGTCCACTGTAGTGCAGGTCTTGTGGGAGAGGTTTACTGGCAAACGAGAAACTTCTGGCCTACACAGACGAGCTGCAGTTTTACTGCTGGGCATGGCTGCACGGTAAGACATACACTGTACCACTTTCAGTATGCTCATAAGAAACAAACTTTTTATGCCATGGTGAGGAATAGGGGTAGACGTTTACAAAATGGGAGGTTTTAACTTTTTGTGCTTTTAATGTTTGGTAATTTGGGTAAAAATTGCCACTCTTCTCTAAAGGAGCAGGCAAAAGTGACTCAGCTCCACCTACTTTGAGTCTGACTGTGTAGAGTGAGTAGTTGGATAGGTAGTCACAGTGCATGCATGCATTTCCGTTTTGTGTTTAAGCCCAGGAAATGTAAAATACAGTCAGTCGTATAGTGTACTCCAATGAACAGTGCAGTAGAGTTGGTGGGAATGTCAATCAACAAATAAGGCAAGTTGTAGGATAATTAGACATGATGCTCTACAGCCTGTATTAGTATTCCAATTTTGTAAAAGGCAATATAAACAACTCTGTTTCTGTTACGGTAGTGCTTGCATGTGCTGTGCCTACTTACGACTCCATAGAATGTAGGCCTATTTCAAAATAAACACTTTATAACATTTTGTATTCATTACACTATTGTATTATTGTACAAATTAGCTACAACAGTATTAGTAGTTACCTTGTGTAAGTTGCTCCTACATTTTTCCAACTTGGAAGCAAAATGTGCTTCTTGGGAAAAGTTACATAATTTTGTGTTTTCCTTGACATAAATGTCAACAATGACATTTTCACCATAAAAATCAGAATGCAGGAAATGAAGTCAGCTAAATTCCTGGGGGAGGACCCCCAGAACCCCCCTTCATATGTGTCTCCCCAAAGCCCCATTCTGAGCCAGGTAAAACCCTGGACTTGTTTACTGGATGAGGGAGAGGTTTGTTGACTGGTGCTAACAGACTTAACTGGAGCTCTGCTGAGGTGTATGACAAATTTCAGCCTGGGCCGTGATGTTTCTGCAACACTCAGTCCTTTCTCATCAATCAATCAATCAATCAATCAAACTTTATTTATATAGCACTTCACAGCAACCAGCAGGTATCCAAAGTGCTTAACATCAGAAACCAAGAGTAAAAACGCATATCATATAATAGAAAGAAAGAACATAGAAAACAGTGTCACAAACCGGCTCAATGCATGTGACAAAAGAGGGGAGACCAAACAGGTTAAAATGCCAATAAAGTGTTTATTATAAAGTAAACAAACTACTATTAACAAAAGAATCAAAACAGGTGTAGAATCATTGTTATCAGTAGTGTGTGTGTGTGTGACGAAAGTGTGAAAGATGTGTGAACAAGTGACAACTGCAACAAAAGAGATAAACCAAACCCAAACCAAGAGATGTGGAGCCTAGGAGAATGCAGAGAGAACAATGAGACATGACTTGTATAAATAGCCTTGGTTGAGGCCTACCCAGGTGTCCACCAATCAACTAACGAACCCTCCCAAACTGCAAGCTCCTGCCAGGAAAGCCAAAGAAGCCACCAGCAGGCAGAAAAGGGAGGGGTCGTAACAACAGTAAAATCAGAAATAGTTACAAAGAAACAGAAGAATGAAATTGTCACACCACTGCTATGTATTAAAAGCCAGACTAAACAGATATGTTTTAAGTTTGGACCTAAAAAGAGCTACATCTGTAATAGTGTGAATATCAGGGGGTAACTTGTTCCAGAGTCTCGGGGCAGCAACTGCAAAAGCCTGATCACCCCAACGTTTATATCTAGACCTTGGCACTTCTAAAACTCGCTGATTTGAAGAACGCAATGACCAGTTGTGCTCCCGCAAAGTTAAAATTTCAGACAAGTACTCCGGGGCCAGACCATTTAAGGCCTTGAAAGCAAACAATAAAATCTTAAAATCTATTCTAAAATGCACAGGGAGCCAATTTAGAGTGTAGAGAACGGGAGTGATATGTGCACGTCTAGATGTATTTGTTAAAAAGTGAGCAGCAGCATTTTGCACAAGTTGAAGTCGTGAGATGTAGGTCTGATTCAGACCAACATAAAAAGCATTACTGTAATCCAACCTTGAACTAATAAAAGCATGAATCGCCTTTTCTAGATCGTGCCTGTTAAGGAAGGGCTTAACTTTAGCCAGGAGACAAAGCTGGAAAAAGCTCATTCTAACAACATTACTGATCTGCTTGTCAAATTTCATGCTGCAATCAAAAGTAACCCCCAAGTTTTTGACAGCTGACCTAGTGTAAGATGCCAGAGCTCCCAAACTCAAAGCTGGACCATTTTGTGTGCCTGAAGTACTGAAAATAAACACTCCGTTTTATCTTCATTCAAATTAAGAAAGTTTTCTGAAAGCCACAACTTAATATCAGTAATACAACTAAGCAGGGAGTTTAGTGCGACACTGTCATTTGCCCTCATAGACAAATAGATTTGCAAATCATCTGCGTAACAATGAAATGACAGGTTATGCTTTCCTGTAATAGCCCCTAAAGGCAGCATATATAAAGAAAACAGAATGGGGCAAACATTGCATTTAAGTGTGGCTGACTGTAAAATCTGATTATATTCCCATTATAATTTTTACTAAACGTTAACAGGTGTAAAACTACGTTGCTTCTTAAAGCGACAGTGTTACTCTTTTATACTTGTACAAACACAGCAGAAATGAGTAGATTTAAACTCTGTTTTAGCAGTATGTACGTGGAATGTGAAGACCTTTTTTTTTTTTTTTTTTAAATTGTTTTGATGATATTGCTTTACTCACCTTCAATTAAAGAAGTAAAAACTGACATTTAAATAATTTCGTGGCGGAACCTAACATTTGCAACCTTACTTTAACACCCTTTGTTCAAAAAGAAAATCCAATTTGCACCTATATTAAAATAATAAATGTAATAATAATAAAGTTTGTATCTGGATCTGAACAAACAAGTTGAATCTATTTGCACTCGGAACAAACCTCATGTTGTATATTAAAATGGACAGGACTCCATTTTCATTGTTGTAGTTTTGTGTTAAAATTGACTAAACCAGTTTTTCAAAACATGTATAATCTGTAGGGCTGTCCTCGACTAAAGAAATTCTTAGTCGACTAACACTTTAATCGATTAGTTGATGTAATCGACAGAGCTGTGCTCTTTGAGAGGTGGTTAAGACTAGAAAAGACAATATAAATGTAGTTAATTAACCATCTGTAAAACTGACTTTCTCCACAATTAATCCTGCAAAAGCACCACTTTAAATCTTGTGCTTACCAGAAATGTGCTCATAAGTTTCTTGGAAATGAGTAATTAAGCATGAATAAGCATAAAAAAGAACTCATCAACTAAAGAAATCTTAGTCGACTAAGACCAAAACGACCAATTAGTCGACTAATCGACTAAGAGGTGGCAGCCCTAATAATCTGTGATATTTCTCACTGCATAGAGGCACTTCCTTTTACATTTTGGTCCTGCCTCAGCTACTTGACATTCAGCAAATCCTCATTAGTCAGAATACAAGCTCTGCCTCAGCTCCTCTTCATTGTAATCGAAGTCACGACTAAATAACTAGGCTCCTTGCCAGTGCGTTTCACTGAGAGAGAGAGAGATAGATAGATAGATATATAAATAAATAAATAAATAAGACTGCCACAGCTGTAGGGAAGAGCGAGTTAAGAGAATATCTGCAGTCCACCCACACTGCTGCCTCTCTTCATCCAGCCGGCAGCATTCATAACCTATTAAATCTTATGTGCTTCTCCTAACCCGTCCTCCTACACATATTATCTGAGCAGCAGCCTAGCACTGGTAAGGCTAGCACATAGCGGTTGGGGTGATATAGGGCAGAGATGTTATTTCCTCACTTTGCATAATCACATGATCATTTGGGAATATAAAATCTATACTTTACACCTCTTTTGTGAAAATGTTTATTTTCTATGTGAATCCAACAGGGCAGAGAGGGAGGTGGTCCTTAGTAATTTGGACACTCTTTGTTCTGTGGCTCTGGGAGAAAAAGTGACTGAAGACTTCCTTCTGGCCAGAGACGCAGTCATCACCATCTGCAGCATCACGGACCATGTCAGGGTAAGAAGACATAAACCACTATTTGTTTCTAAGCATTTTTTGCTGACCCAAGGGTCACACTGACTTGAGCCAGTTGATTGAGACAGTGGGTTGTGTGAATGTTCATTTTGGGGTCCTGGAGAATATTGTTCTAAATTTATTAGAATTGCTTATAAACATGATTTTAAACAGATGACTTGTGTTTGGTTTATCCAATACCTAGAGCTGGGTATCATTTAAAAAAAAACAAAAAAAAAAAAAAAAAAGTTTAAAACCCTTTTAAAGTGATACCAATACAATAGTACTTCATTTGTTCTTTAAAAAAAATCTATTATTTGATACCCATCATGTGAATGCAAGCAATTCAGCACGCTAAACTGCCAACTTGGTCAAATATACCGCGCTTGGCAGCACCATACAAATAGTCATTCTTTTCTTGATCTGTGTACAAAAAAGATCAAATGCAGGTATTGTTTGACTGGGAAAGTTTCAATACTACTTGGTACTGGGTTATTTCGGTCAATACCTTTTTTTTTTTTTAGAAGTATTGAATACAGATACCCATTAGTGGTGTGAATCTTCACTGGTCTCACGATTCGATTACAATTATCCTGTCAACGAATCGATTCAATATCACAATGCATCGCCTCCTCAATATTATCAATTATATTGCAATTACACAAGCTTTTAATCAACACATTTAAGCGTGTGTGTGTGTGTGTGTGTGTGTGTGTGTGGAATCGTACACACACACGCAATGCAATGATTCATTTCAACACCCTTAATACCCATGATTATATATCTACAAAAGATTTCCATAGGCTCTATGTCTGTGATGACAATTGTGATTTGGGAGTAGGAACACTGCTTAAAATGTATTAAGTCTATTTGGATTTCGGTTTTAGAGGTCAAATGGGGTCTATATTTTGCCTATAAACATAGAGGGCTTCAACACAATTTTAACATCATGCACTGCATTATTTCCACCAGCAATCAAAAGGTGCTCCATTCAGACTGCCACAGGATCACCAGCTCTTCACCTGCCTCACACAGGCCATCGCTGACGGTAAATACAGACAAATGTGCTTTTTGTTATGGGAATATGTTCATCTTAGCCTTCAACGCTCTTGGTTTCTTCCTCTGACTGCTCTCTGTGTGACTCCTCCAGGTGTGGTGATGGAAGACCCTTACTGGCAGAGCTTCATGGAGCAGGCTGTCCGTCTCCTCTACTTCATGGCTGAATCCCCTGACCAGCTGTGCACTCGGCTGCTCCAGCGCAGCGCTCGCCTCTTACTAGATCAGATTGCAGAAGGTGGCGAACTCAACAAGGACGCTAGCCAAATGCAAGATGTATCTCAAGAATCCAATGAGCAAGGCGAACAAGGTGAGTCTCCTTGTGTCTCTGTCTACATTGACACAGTGTAACCGGTCCAATGTACTCTTAATCACATGTGTCCACGTGTCTTTCTCTCCTGCAGTGAACTGTGTATGTCTGGCCCAGCTGTTGGCTCTGTGTGGCTGCGTGGCTTTCTGGCAGGTGTCTCACCTTGAGCGCAGTGTGAGCGCCGAGCTGCGGAGGAGGAGAGGAGAGAAAGAGGAGAGGGAGGAGAAGGAAAAGGGCCCATCCAGCAAAGCTAAGGTGATGAGGCTGTATATAACACTTGACTTGTATACAACGCTGTATGTGTTGTACAGGTGTTTAAACAACCCAGTACAATGCTGAAAGTAAGTGTGTTAATGTCATGCACTACCCAATTAAACTCACCTGTGAGCCTCAACGGCTTTTAGTGTGGAGCTGAAGTTATTTGATTAGTCTATTACAAAAAATGTACAACTATTTTGATCAATTAAATCAAAAAAATCAATTAATCGTTTGAGTCAAACATCTGATGGTTCCAGCTTCTCCAATGTTAGGATTTGCTGCTGTTTTCTGTGAATGTTGACTGAGTCTTTGGTCATTGGGCTCTGGAGAATTTCCATGGCCACTTTTCACTTTTTTTTATTTTTTTATTTTATACACAAAACTGAATCGGTTAATTAATTAAGAAAACAATCCTTAGTTGCAGTATTATTTCAGTTCATACTGGAGTTACTGGAGTTTTTAAAAGTACTTCTGCAGATACTTTAATGTTACACTGAAGCCAAAACGACTCCCTGCATAGTGAAAATCATTTCATCGAGTCTCAGCAGGATGGCTTGACGAGATGAACGTTAGTGACACAGTCAGATGAGTGATGGCTCATAATTGATTAGTCCATCAAGGAACCGGAAGATAAATGTATCCTTAATGAACATTTTTGTTATATTTTTTTTATCTTTTCACAGAAAGAGGCAGATTGGCATACAACAAAATTCGTAGGTTGGACTCAAACCTCTAATGTCACTGCCACGTGGTATACCTCGCCAGGAATAGGGCTGCAACTAACCGTATTTGTCATTGTTGATTATTTTCTAGATTAATCGATTAGTTTAGTCTATAACATGTCACGAAATGGTGAAAAATGTTGATCAGTGTTTCCCAAAGCCCAAGGTGATGTCCTTTTTTTAAATGTGTTGCTTTATCTACAACTCAAAGATATTCAGTTTACTGCCATAGAGGAGTACAGAAACCAGAAAATATATTTACATTTAAGAAGCTGTAATCTGAGAATTTTGACAAATTAGTGTAACCAATCGGTTATCAAAATAGTTAGCAATTAATTTAATTGTTGCCAACTAATAGATTCATATTTTCTGCTCTAGCCAGGACAAGAGGTTTTTAGTGATTGTCCATGCAAAAAAATGGCGCATTAAAACCATGTCTATGAATGTTTTAATACACTTTTTCTTCTATGAAAACTTGTCATTACTGGAAACAATTGTAACCACAATGTAAGTATATTGTCAGTGTTTCATACTAAAAAAGTTAATCACTTCAGTATTAAATGTCACTTTTATCTGCAGTCAGACGGAAATTTGCTAGGTGAAATTTACTTGCGTGGTGTAGTGAAAATGACATGGAAAGGAATGGGAAGCAAAATGTGTTTATCAGTGTGCTACAAGTCAGAAAGCTTACATGATGGATTCTAAGAATATGTTAAGAGAGAGAAGCGGCTGTTTTTGTAAAGCCTTTCTGTTTTTCCAACAGCAAGCGGCCAATGAGAGTGCTATGGAGGAGGAGCTGGGGTTGATTGGTGCCTCTGCTGAAGATACGGAGGCTGAACTCATCAGAAAGATCTGTGAGACTGAATTACTGGCTGGTAATGAAAACCTCTAAACCCCTTTCTTCACCATCCCCTACATTCAGATCTTCACATACGAAAAACATCTTCTCCCCACCCTCCTCTCTCTGTCCGTTTAGAAGAGAACCTGCTGTCTGTATTCCTTCCCCTGCTGGTGAGAGTCTGCAGCTCCCCAGGACGCTATTCTCACCCACAGCTTACCACTGCTGCCTGTCTGGCACTCTCTCAGTACATGATGATAAGGTAAAAACACTGACTATTCCCATTTTCTTTACATCAAACTTATAAACATATACAGTTGTGTTAAAAAATAATAGCAGTCCAACATCACTAACCTCATAAATCAATTTTTTTGGTAGAAGTGATATTTCTACATGGCAAATAATTTACTAGTAAGTGTTGTGGAGTCATAGAAAACCAACAGACCCAACAGTCATGACATGCATGCTGCTCTTTCTGTGTAATTGAATCTGTAATTGAAAGGGGCATGTTCAAAATAATAGCAGTGTTGTGTTCAATTAGTGAGGTGGTTGATTCTGTGAAGAAACAGGTGTCAGTTATGGCCCATATTTAAGGAAGGAAGCAAATGTTGTACATGCTGGTTATAGTGCATTTCACACTGAAATTCCTCAGACATTGCTCTGAGGAACAGCAGACTTTGATTAAAAAGTTGATTGGAGAGGGGAAAACATATAAAAAAAGTGCAGAAAATTATAGGCTGCTCAGCCAAAATGGTTTCAAATGCCTTAGTTAGCAGTTAAGTTAGTTAAGTTACCTGTGAGTACTGTTAGGATCAGAAGAAGGCTATGTGAAGCAAAGCTATCAGCTAGAAGCCCCCACAAAGTCCCATTGCTGAAAAAAAGACATACTGAACGTACTGAATAGGTTGAAATTTGCCAAAGGACACATTGACTGGCCAAAGGAGAAATGGGGCAACATTATGTGGACTGATGAGAGGAAAATTTTTCTTTTTGGGTCTAGGGGCCGCAGACAGTTTGTCCGACGACCCCCATGCACTGAATTCAAGCCACAGTACACTGTGAAGACAGTAAAGCATGGTGGTGCAAACATCAGGTTATGGGGATGTTTCTCATACTGTGGTGTTGGGCCTATTTATCGCATACCAGGGATCATGGATCAGTTTCAATACATCAAAATACTTGAAGAGGTCATGTTGCCTTATGCTGAAGAGGAAATGCCTTTTGAAATGGGTCTTTCAACAAGACAATGACCCAAAACACACCAGTAAGCGAGCAAAGATTGATGTTATGGAGTGGCCAGCCCAATCCCCAGACCTCAATCCCATAGAAAACTTGTGGGGTGACATCAAAAATGCTGTTTCTGAGGCAAAACCCAGTAATGCAGAGGAATTGTGGAATGTAGTTCAATCGTCCTGGGCTGGAATACCTGTTCACAGGTGCCAGAAGTTGGTCGACTCCATGCAATACAGATGTGAAGCAGTTCTCAGAAATAATGGTTATGCAACTAAATATTAGTGCAGTGATTCAAAGTAAAGCAAACCATTGAGACATTTTTCAGTTTATACAGTAAATGTTTGAGTTTGTAAAGAAAAATGCAAATACTTCTATTTTTTTAAACAGCCTAATATTCCTTTTTTCTTCACTTTCTGTAAAGGTATAACACAAACTTCATCAATTTTCATGTTTTGATTTGGATTTGAATGTGCAGTGTTCCCAATGCATTGATATTATGGAATTAAAAGCTATTCTAAGGATTTTGAGCATTATTCACTTTTTTAAACACACTGCTATTATTTTGAACACAACTGTACATTTGAATTATGTGCTGTTGGTCGCACAAATGCAACAATTTAAATGTTTAGGAAAGTGATGGGAAATGTGTTAGTTTTCTGACCTTTTTTGATCAAACAATGAATCACTTATTTGAGAAAACTAACCTGCAGATTGATGAAAATATTAGTTTGTTGGTTGCAGCCCTATATATGGCTTTTCTTCAGAAAACAAAACTCCAAATAGATTGACCGGAATTATTGGGATAACTTTTTAATGCTGTGAATTCTTTGTCTCTTTTGTCAGCCCAGCGACGTGTGAAGAAAACATCCGTCTCATGTTTACAGTGCTGGAGCGCTCCGCTCTTCCTGTGGTCAGGGCAAATGCCATCATAGCTCTGGGAGACCTCACCGTCCGTTTTCCTAATATCTTGGAGCCCTGGACACAGAATCTCTATGCCAGGTAATGTAATAACAGGTTCAACTGAATCAGCCCAGTGATATAAAATTATTTTCTCACAGTAGCAGCTCATGCTCGTTAACACCCCGTCACTAATCGACTCTTTTCCAATAAGATGCCCATTATCACAATATCCGTAGATTTGTTTTCCCACCCAACGTTATAAAAATAACTGCGTCTGATGTAGGGCTGCCACCTCTTAGTCGATTAGTCGACTAATCGGTCGTTTTGGTCTTAGTTGACTAAGATTTCTTTAGTTGATGAGTCATTTTTTATGCTTATTCATGCTTAATTACTCATTTCCAAGAAACTTATGAGCACATTTCTGGTAAGCACAAGATTTAAAGTGGTGCTTTTGCAGGATTAATTGTGGAGAAAGTCAGTTTTACAGATGGTTAATTAACTACATTTATATTGTCTTTTCTAGTCTTAATCACCTCTCAAAGAGCACAGCTCTGTCGATTACATCAACTAATCGATTAATCGACAAAATCGTATAAGTGTTAGTCGACTAAGAATTTCTTTAGTCGAGGACAGCCCTAGTCTGATGGCTCAGCTGAGTGGGTGTACTGTAAAAGATGTTAAATCTCACCCAACATCCCGCTTCTGCTTGTACACTTGAGCCATCTTCATCCGGATCCCACTACCGTCTCAGTGTGTTGTTCCTCTCAGCCACTGAAGTGTTGCAGCTGTCACAATGCTCCACTGAGCCACATGATGGGAAAAGTTTACTCTTTCCATCACGACTTTAACGGGGGAAACTTTGAGATGATCTCTGTTTGCAAACTCTATATCTGCTTTGTATCCTGACCTCTGTTGTTGCCATGGGAACCGGCCAGAGCTTCATGGCCAGTAGATAAACCCACCCCCACACATGAACTAGGGTGGAGATTTTGACCGCCTTCGACAAGGGTACTTTAGACAACTTAATTACTGGTGTGTTACGGATTGTGACTAGAACCAATGGCTAGTGTGTTGTAATTATACGCAGCAGTTGGGTGAGCAGAAGAGAATAATTTGGGGTGAAGTCAAAGGTTCTACAATTGTTTTTACGCTTGTAGGTACGCTTTCATTTTAAATACTTAATGGTTTCTGTCTGTTTCTTCTGCACAAAGTTACGGTTTTCCTATAGTGAACTTAGAAGCTGAAGTTTCTGTTTGATGAAGTGAGGTTCTAATTGTCATGGTTGATAATTCTCACATTGACTTCTTTCGGACGTGTAAAACATTCTGTCCTTTTATAATGCTTCATTGCCCTCCTTGTGTTTCCTACCTGATAAGCATTTCATAGCGTTCCCTAATTGTCTCCCACGCACCAACACCTCCTCTGTTCTCTAGGCTGCTACCCTGGAGCCTCCTGATAAGCGCATTAAGAATTAATTACCCTGCTCATTGCTGTTGCAAGCTCCTGCATTGGCACATGGCAGTGCCATGAACAAGTGTCTGATCCTCTGCCAGGAGTCCTGCTCTCTGGCATGAATGAAAAATAGTTAATGAGTTTTTTTTTTTTTTGTTCTGTGGTTTTGGGTGAGGGTAAATCTAAATCGGTCTCAGAAAGGTATCTGATTGCCCTGCCATCGTCTGTCCAATCCCATTGTATTCTGCCAAGGCTGTGACAGTTGTTTGGTTTCAGTGACGTTCTGCCTAATTACCCAGTCTTTACAGAAAGCTTAATTGACTAAGACGGGGAAATAACAAATGCACAGGTGGCAAGAATTTTTTACCACCCACGTCTTTAGTTACGCTAGCAATGTGTACTGGAAATGTTGGTACACCACTTTGGTGCAGACTGAAATATCTCAACAACCATTGAATGGTTTTTCATTTACTTTTGTATGGACAGGCGTAGTGCCCAGAGGCTGAAACATACTGCCTTCGGCTATCACTCGTAGTAAGAAGGTGATTGAGGAAATAGTTCAGGTCAGACCGAAGAGGTAGAAAATGAATCGGGCAGTAATTTCACACTTCTTCTCCTCTAGGCTCAGTGACAACGTTCCTTCAGTGAGGCAGACAGCTGTGACAGTTCTTACTCAGTTGGTGCTTAAGGATGTGCTCAAGGTAAAAGGTCAAGTCAGTGAGGTGGCTGTGCTGCTAATTGACCCGGAGCCTCACATTACCAGCCTGGCCCTGAACTTCTTCAACGAGCTGGCCTCCAAGGTACACACACACACACACACACACACACACACACGCAAGAATGGAGTCTGAATAATTGGGAAGGTTTTTAACTCTTGGTGTTACCCATCAGGACAATGCAATCTACAACCTGCTCCCAGATATCATCAGTCGCCTGTCTGACCCAGAGAGAGGCATGTCCTCTGAGGACTTCAATACCATCATGAAGTGAGTTGCATGGCCTTTCAGTGTGTCTAGTCCAATTTGCTGCCTTTGTCCACTGAGGATTTGTCCATACTGAGCAGGATTCGGCAGGCCCAGGAAAAGTCATGACTTGTTTAAGACGCTTTCGAGGGGGAAAGTTGACCACTTGCTATTTTAAGAGCTTTGTTTAGATGCTGTATTGTGTGTCTGTGTTTTCAGACAGCTATTTTCCTACATCACCAAGGAAAGGCAGACAGAGTCTCTGGTGGAGAAACTGTGTCAGCGCTTTAGGACTGCCAAGTGAGTAAATCTCCACCTACTTCTCTCCTCTCACCTACATCTTTTATGTTTGTAATTTTTTCTTTTTTCCATTTCTGAGTCTGCCCTGCAGTATTTTTTTGTGCAAGATGCAGGGGTGGATGCGTAGGTGGGTAATTAATGGGTGTTTAGTGCGTGAAGAGAGAACGACAATTAAAGCGAGATGGACTCACAAAATGATGGACACGGACCTTGCCCCACTTCTACTTCCCCCAATGTGACCTTTCTTTCTCCTGTTGGGCACAGACCTGCTGTTTTGAGAAGTAGTATCATCAACAAATTCATTACATTTTCTTGTCAAACTTTCTTCAGCCACATCACAAAACTTAAAATTGTTAATAAATGCATTTAATACACTGAATTTAGCTTTATGAAAGCTTTGATTTGATTATCAAGCTCCAAGAACTTAGCTGGAACAAGATGACTGTAGCAGTTCTTTGAGTCAACACCTCTATGTTTATGAGCGAAGCTAAAGTGCACAGGTGGAGTGCCGTTTTGTTATGTTGTGTTAAATTCTATCCCGTGCATGCATCCCCTCATGTCTTGAGGAAAATTTGCTTATTTTGAATATGTTGCTCCTGAGTTGAATTTCTCATGTCGAGCTGCATTCTTAACTGCTGCCCTCAGGCCTAGGGCATTATATCTATTGTGATATGAGTCTAGATAGCGTGTTAGATTTTGGATATCGTAATATGACGTACGTGTTGTCTTTTACTGGTTTTAAAGGCTGCACTTTACTGTAGCTAAAGGCTACAGTAAAGTGATGTACTTTTCTGAACTTACCAGACTGTTCTAGCTGTTCTGTTATTTGCCTTTTCCACACTTAGACATTATGTCCACATTACTGATGATGA